>NC_084526.1:0-157500 GCF_024500275.1 Phycodurus eques
TTTCATTTTGACTCATAACTTCACAAAGGATGCTTTCCCAGTAAATTCTCTTGCTTTTTAGAGTAAAACTCTCCCCTTTATACTACTTACAGGCAGTGTTTTGAATCCCAAAGCTTTGGTTGGAGTTTTAAAAAACATTTGCAGTTTTTATTGCTTAAAATTGCTTCCCAGCGCCTGCTGTACACTTTTTTTATTTTGACTCATAACTTCACAAAGGATGCTTTCCCAGTAAATTATCTTGCTTTTTAGAGTAGAACTCTCCCCTTGATACTAGTTACAGGCAGTGGTTTGAATCCCAAAGCTTTGGTTGGAGTTTTACACACATTTGCTGTTTTTATGACTTAAAAATGCTCCCCAGCTCCCTCTGCTGTACACTTTTTTTATTGTAACTCATAACTTCACAAAGGATGGTTTCCGAGTAAATTCTCTTGCTTTTTAGAATAAAACTCCCCCCTTTATTCTAGTTACAGGCAGTGGTTTGAATCCCAAAGCTTTGGTTGTAGTTTTAAAAACATTTGCAGTTTTTATTGCTGAAACTTTTTCATTTTGACTCATAACTTCACAAAGGATGCTTTCCAAGTAAATTCTCTTGCATTTTAGAGTAAAACTCTCCCCTTTATACTAGTTACAGGCAGTGGTTTGAATCCCAAAGCTTTAGTTGGAGTTTTACACACATCTGCAGATTTTATTGCTTAAAAATGCTTCCCAGCACCTGCTGTACACTTTTTTTATTTTAACTCATAACATCACAAAGGATGCTTTCCCAGTTAATTCTCTTGCCTTTTCGAGTAGAACTCTCCCCTTTATACTAGTTACAGGCAGTGGTTTGAATCCCAAAGCTATGGTTGGAGTTTGACACACATTTGCTGTTTTTATTGCTTAAAAATGCTTCGCAGCGCCCCCTGTACACTTTTTTATTTTCACTTTTAAATTCACAAAGGATGCTTTCCCAGTAAATTCTCTTGCATTTTAGAGTAGAACTCTCCCCTTTATACTAGTTACAGGCAGTGGTTTGAATCCCAAAGCTATGGTTGGAGTTTGACACACATTTGCTGTTTTTATTGCTTAAAAATGCTTCGCAGCGCCTGCTGTACACTTTTTTATTTTCACTTATAACTTCACAAAGGATGCTTTCCCAGTAAATTCTCTTGCTTTTTAGAGTAGAACTCTCCCCTTTATACTAGTTACAGGCAGTGGTTTGAATCCCAAAGCTTTGGTAGGAGTTTAACAAACATTTGCAGTTTTTATTGCTTACAAATGCTTCCCAGCGCCTGCTGCACACTTTTTTTTATTTTGACTCATAACTTCACAAAGAATGCTTTCCCAGTAAATTCTCTTGCATTTTAGAGTAAAACTCTCCCCTTTATACTATTTACAGGCAGTGTTTTGAATCCCAAAGCTTTGGTTGGAGTTTTACAAACATTTGCAATTTGTATTGCTTAAAATTGCTTCCCAGTGCCTGCTGTACACTTTTTTTATTTTGACTCATAACTTCACAAAGGATGCTTCCCAGTAAATTATTTTGCTTTTTTGAGTAAAACTCTCCCCTTTATACTAGATACAGGCAGTGGTTTGAATCCCAAAGCTTTGGTTGGAGTTTTACAAACTTTTGCAGTTTTTATTGCTGAAACTTTTTCATTTTGACTCATAACTTCACAAAGGATGCTTTCCAAGTAAATTCTCTTGCATTTTAGAGTAAAACTCTCCCCTTTATACTAGTTACAGGCAGTGGTTTGAATCCCAAAGCTTTGGTTGGTGTTTTACAAACATTTGCAGTTTTTATTGCTGAAACGTTTTCATTTTGACTCATAACTTCACAAAGGATGCTTTCCCAGTAAATTCTCTTGCTTTTTAGAGTAAAACTCTCCCCTTTATACTAGTTACAGGCAGTGGTTTGAATCTCAAAGCTTTGGTTGGAGTTTAACAAACATTTGCTGTTTTTATTGCTTAAAAATGCTTCCCAGCTCCCTCTGCTGTACACTTTTTTTATTGTAACTCATAACTACACAAAGGATGCTTTCCCAGTAAATTCTCTTGCTTTTTAGAGTAAAACTCTCCCCTTTATACTAGTTACAGGCAGTGGTTTGAATCCCAAAGCTTTGGTTGGAGTTTTACAAACATTTGCAGTTTTTATTGCTGAAACGTTTTCATTTTGACTCATAACTTCACAAAGGATGCTTTCCCAGTAAATTCTCTTGCTTTTTAGAGTAAAACTCTCCCCTTTATACTATTTACAGGCAGTGTTTTGAATCCCAAAGCTTTGGTTGGAGTTTTAAAAAACATTTGCAGTTTTTATTGCTTAAAATTGCTTCCCAGCGCCTGCTGTACACTTTTTTTATTTTGTCTCATAACTTCACAAAGGATGCTTTCCCAGTAAATTATATTGCTTTTTAGAGTAGAACTCTCCCCTTGATACTAGTTACAGGCAGTGGTTTGAATCCCAAAGCTTTGGTTGGAGTTTTACACACATTTGCTGTTTTTATTGCTTAAAAATGCTTCCCAGCGCCGACTGTACACTTTTTTTATTTTAACTCATAACTTCACAAAGGATGCTTTCCCAGTAAATTCTCTTGCCTTTTCGAGTAGAACACTCCCCTTTATACTAGTTACAGGCAGTGGTTTGAATCCCAAAGCTATGGTTGGAGTTTGACACACATTTGCTGTTTTTATTGCTTAAAAATGCTTCGCAGCGCCCCCTGTACACTTTTTTATTTTCACTTTTAAATTCACAAAGGATGCTTTCCCAGTAAATTCTCTTGCATTTTAGAGTAAAACTCTCCCCTTTATACTAGTTACAGGCAGTGGTTTGAATCCCAAAGCTTTGGTTGGAGTTTTACACACATCTGCAGTTTTTATTGCTTAAAAATGCTTCCCAGCACCTGCTGTACACTTTTTTTATTTTAACCCATAACTTCACAAAGGATGCTTTCCCAGTAAATTATCTTGCCTTTTCGAGTAGATCTCTCCCCTTTATACTAGTTACAGGCTGTGGTTTGAATCCCAAAGCTTTGGTTGGAGTTTTACACACATTGGCAGTTTTTATTGCTTAAAAATGCTTCCCAGCTCACTCTGCTGTACACTTTTTTTTATTGTAACTCATAACTTCACAAAGGATGCTTTCCCAGTAAATTATCTTGCTTTTTAGAGTAGAACTCTCCCCTTGATACTAGTTACAGGCAGTGGTTTGAATCCCAAAGCTTTGGTTGGAGTTTTACACACATTTGCTGTTTTTATTGCTTAAAAATGATTCCCAGCGCCGACTGTACAAATTTTTTATTTTGACTCAAAACTTCACAAAGGATGATTTCCAAGTAAATTCTCTTGCATTTTAGAGTAAAACTCTCCCCTTTATACGAGTTACAGGCAGTGGTTTGAATCCCAAAGCTTTGGTTGGAGTTTTACACACATTTGCTGTTTTTATTGCTTAAAAATGCTCCCCAGCTCCCTCTGCTGTACACTTTTTTTATTGTAACTCATAACTTCACAAAGGATGGTTTCCGAGTAAATTCTCTTGCTTTTTAGAATAAAACCCTCCCCTTTATACTAGTTACAGGCATTGGTTTGAATCCCAAAGCTTTGGTTGTAGTTTTACAAACATTTGCAGTTTTTATTGCTGAAACTTTTTCATTTTGACTCATAACTTCACAAAGGATGATTTCCAAGTAAATTCTCTTGCATTTTAGAGTAAAACTCTCCCCTTTATACTAGTTACAGGCAGTGGTTTGAATCCCAAAGCTTTGGTTGGAGTTTTACACACATTTGCTGTTTTTATGACTTAAAAATGCTCCCCAGCTCCCTCTGCTGTACACTTTTTTTATTGTAACTTATAACTTCACAAAGATGCTTTCCCAGTAAATTCTCTTGCTTTTTTGAGTAAAACGCTCCCCTTTATACTAGTTACAGGCAGTGGTTTGAATCCCAAAGCTTTGGTTGGAGTTTTACACACATTTGCAGTTTGTATTGCTTAAAAATGCTTCCCAGCTCCCTCTGCTGTACACTTTTTTTATTGTAACTCATAACTTCACAAAGGATGGTTTCCGAGTAAATTCTCTTGCTTTTTAGAATAAAACTCCCCCCTTTATTCTTGTTACAGGCAGTGGTTTGAATCCCAAAGCTTTGGTTGTAGTTTTAAAAACATTTGCAGTTTTTATTGCTGAAACTTTTTCATTTTGACTCATAACTTCACAAAGGATGCTTTCCAAGTAAATTCTCTTGCATTTTAGAGTAAAACTCTCCCCTTTATACTAGTTACAGGCAGTGGTTTGAATCCCAAAGCTTTAGTTGGAGTTTTACACACATCTGCAGATTTTATTGCTTAAAAATGCTTCCCAGCACCTGCTGTACACTTTTTTTATTTTAACTCATAACTTCACAAAGGATGCTTTCCCAGTAAATTCTCTTGCCTTTTCGAGTAGAACACTCCCCTTTATACTAGTTACAGGCAGTGGTTTGAATCCCAAAGCTATGGTTGGAGTTTGACACACATTTGCTGTTTTTATTGCTTAAAAATGCTTCGCAGCGCCCCCTGTACACTTTTTTATTTTCACTTTTAAATTCACAAAGGATGCTTTCCCAGTAAATTCTCTTGCATTTTAGAGTAGAACTCTCCCCTTTATACTAGTTACAGGCAGTGGTTTGAATCCCAAAGCTATGGTTGGAGTTTGACACACATTTGCTGTTTTTATTGCTTAAAAATGCTTCGCAGCGCCTGCTGTACACTTTTTTATTTTCACTTATAACTTCACAAAGGATGCTTTCCCAGTAAATTCTCTTGCTTTTTAGAGTAGAACTCTCCCCTTTATACTAGTTACAGGCAGTGGTTTGAATCCCAAAGCTTTGGTAGGAGTTTAACAAACATTTGCAGTTTTTATTGCTTACAAATGCTTCCCAGCGCCTGCTGCACACTTTTTTTTATTTTGACTCATAACTTCACAAAGAATGCTTTCCCAGTAAATTCTCTTGCATTTTAGAGTAAAACTCTCCCCTTTATACTATTTACAGGCAGTGTTTTGAATCCCAAAGCTTTGGTTGGAGTTTTACAAACATTTGCAATTTGTATTGCTTAAAATTGCTTCCCAGCGCCTGCTGTACACTTTTTTTATTTTGACTCATAACTTCACAAAGGATGCTTCCCAGTAAATTATTTTGCTTTTTTGAGTAAAACTCTCCCCTTTATACTAGATACAGGCAGTGGTTTGAATCCCAAAGCTTTGGTTGGAGTTTTACAAACATTTGCAGTTTTTATTGCTGAAACGTTTTCATTTTGACTCATAACTTCACAAAGGATGCTTTCCCAGTAAATTCTCTTGCTTTTTAGAGTAAAACTCTCCCCTTTATACTAGTTACAGGCAGTGGTTTGAATCCCAAAGCTTTGGTTTGAGTTTTACAAACATTTGCAGTTTTTATTGCTTAGAAATGCTTCCGAGCTCACTCTGCTGTCCACTTTCTTTATTTTTACTCATAACTTCACAAAGGATGCTTTCCCAGTAAATTCTCTTGCTTTTTAGAGTAAAACTCTCCCCTTTATACTAGTTACAGGCAGTGGTTTGAATCCCAAAGCTTTGGTTGGAGTTTTACACACATTTGCAGTTTGTATTGCTTAAAAATGCTTCCCAGCTCCCTCTGCTGTACACTTTTTTTATTGTAACTCATAACTTCACAAAGGATGCTTTCCCAGTAAATTCTCTTGCTTTTTAGAGTAAAACTCTCCCCTTTATACTAGTTACAGGCAGTGGTTTGAATCCCAAAGCTTTGGTTGGAGAATTACAAACATTTGCAGTTTTTATTGCTTAAAAATGGTTCCCAGCGCCTGCTGTACACTTTTTTTATTTTGACTCATAACTTCACAAAGGATGCTTTCCCAGTACATTCTCTTGCTTTTTAGAGTAAAACTCTCCCCTTTATACTAGTTACAGGCAGTGGTTTGAATCCCAAAGCTTTGGTTGGAGTTTTACACATATTTGCAGTTTTTATTGCTTAAAAATGCTTCTCAGCTCCCTTTGCTGTACACTTATTTTTATTGTGTCTCATAACTTCACAAAGGATGCTTTCCCAGTAAATTATATTGCTTTTTAGAGTAGAACTCTCCCCTTGATACTAGTTACAGGCAGTGGTTTGAATCCCAAAGCTTTGGTTGGAGTTTTACACACATTTGCTGTTTTTATTGCTTAAAAATGCTTCCCAGCGCCGACTGTACACTTTTTTTATTTTAACTCATAACTTCACAAAGGATGCTTTCCCAGTAAATTCTCTTGCCTTTTCGAGTAGAACACTCCCCTTTATACTAGTTACAGGCAGTGGTTTGAATCCCAAAGCTATGGTTGGAGTTTGACACACATTTGCTGTTTTTATTGCTTAAAAATGCTTCGCAGCGCCCCCTGTACACTTTTTTATTTTCACTTTTAAATTCACAAAGGATGCTTTCCCAGTAAATTCTCTTGCATTTTAGAGTAAAACTCTCCCCTTTATACTAGTTACAGGCAGTGGTTTGAATCCCAAAGCTTTGGTTGGAGTTTTACACACATCTGCAGTTTTTATTGCTTAAAAATGCTTCCCAGCACCTGCTGTACACTTTTTTTATTTTAACTCATAACTTCACAAAGGATGCTTTCCCAGTAAATTATCTTGCCTTTTCGAGTAGAATCTCTCCCCTTTATACTAGTTACAGGCATGTGGTTTGAATCCCAAAGCTTTGGTTGGAGTTTTACACACATTTGCAGTTTTTATTGCTTAAAAATGCTTCCCAGCTCACTCTGCTGTACACTTTTTTTATTGTAACTCATAACTTCACAAAGGATGCTTTCCCAGTAAATTCTCTTGCATTTTAGAGTAGAACTCTCCCCTTTATACTAGTTACAGGCAGTGGTTTGAATCCCAAAGCTTTGGTTGGAGTTTTACACACATTTGCTGTTTTTATTGCTTAAAAATGCTTCCCAGCGCCTGCTGTACACTTTTTTTATTTTGACTCATAACTTCACAAAGGATGCTTTCCAAGTAAATTCTCTTGCCTTTTCGAGTAGAACTCTCCCCTTTATACTAGTTACAGGCAGTGGTTTGAATCCCAAAGCTATGGTTGGAGTTTTACACACATTTGCATGTTTTTATTGCTTAAAAATGCTTCCCAGCTCCTCTGCTGTACACTTTTTTATTTTCACTCATAACTTCACAAAGGATGCTTTCCCAGTAAAGTCTCTTGCATTTGAGAGTAAAACTCTCCCCTTTATACTAGTTACAGGCAGTGGTTTGAATCCCAAAGCTTTGGTTGGAGTTTTACACACATTTGCAGTTTTTATTGCTTAAAAATGCTTCCCAGCACCTGCTGTACACTTTTTTATTTTACTCATAACTTCACAAAGGATGCTTTCCCAGTAAATTCTCTTGCCTTTTAGAGTAGAACTCTCCCCTTTATACTAGTTACAGGCAGTGGTTTGAATCCCAAAGCTTTGGTTGGAGTTTTACACACATTTGCTGTTTTTATTGCTTAAAAATGCTTCCCAGCTCCCTCTGCTGTACACTTTTTTTATTTTAACTCATAACTTCACAAAGGATGCTTTCCCAGTAAATTCTCTTGCATTTTAGAGTAAAACTCTCCCCTTTATACTAGTTACAGGCAGTGGTTTGAATCCCAAAGCTTTGGTTGGAGTTTTACACACATTTGCAGTTTTTATTGCTTAAAAATGCTTCCCAGCGCCTGCTGTACACTTTTTTTATTTTGACTCATAACTTCACAAAGGATGCTTTCCCAGTAAATTCTCTTGCATTTTAGAGTAAAACTCTCCCCTTTATACTAGTTACAGGCAGTGTTTTGAATCCCAAAGCTTTGGTTGGAGTTTTACAAACATTTGCAGTTTTTATTGCTTAAAAATGCTTCCCAGCGCCTGCTGTACACTTTTTTTATTTTGACTCATAACTTCACAAAGGATGCTTTCCCAGTAAATTATCTTGCATTTTTAGAGTAAACTCTCCCCTTTATACTAGTTACAGGCAGTGGTTTGAATCCCAAAGCTTTGGTTGGAGTTTTACACACATTTGCAGTTTTTATTGCTTAAAAATGCTTCCCAGCGCCTGCTGTACACTTTTTTTATTTTAACTCATAACTTCACAAAGGATGCTTTCCCAGTAAATTCTCTTGCCTTTTCGAGTAGAACATCTCCCCTTTATACTAGTTACAGGCAGTGGTTTGAATCCCAAAGCTATGGTTGGAGTTTGACACACATTTGCATGTTTTTATTGCTTAAAAATGCTTCGCAGCGCCCCTGTACACTTTTTTATTTTCACTTTTAAATTCACAAAGGATGCTTTCCCAGTAAATTCTCTTGCATTTTAGAGTAAAACTCTCCCCTTTATACTAGTTACAGGCAGTGGTTTGAATCCCAAAGCTTTGGTTGGAGTTTTACAAACATTTGCAGTTTTTATTGCTTAAAAATGCTTCCCAGCACCTGCTGTACACTTTTTTATTTTGACTCATAACTTCACAAAGGATGCTTTCCCAGTAAATTCTCTTGCATTTTAGAGTAAAACTCTCCCCTTTATACTAGTTACAGGCAGTGGTTTGAATCCCAAAGCTTTGGTTGGAGTTTTACACACATTTGCAGTTTTTATTGCTTAAAATGCTTCCCAGCTCCTTGCTGTACACTTTTTTTATTTGTACTCATAACTTCACAAAGGATGCTTTCCCAGTAAATTATCTTGCTTTTTAGAGTAGAACTCTCCCCTTGATACTAGTTACAGGCAGTGGTTTGAATCCCAAAGCTTTGGTTGGAGTTTTACACACATTTGCTGTTTTTATTGCTTAAAAATGCTTCCCAGCGCCGACTGTACACTTTTTTTATTTGACTCATAACTTCACAAAGGATGATTTCCAAGTAAATTCTCTTGCATTTTAGAGTAAAACTCTCCCCTTTATACTAGTTACAGGCAGTGGTTTGAATCCCAAAGCTTTGGTTGGAGTTTTACACACATTTGCTGTTTTTATTGCTTAAAAATGCTCCCAGCTCCCTCTGCTGTACACTTTTTTTATTGTAACTCATAACTTCACAAAGGATGGTTTCCGAGTAAATTCTCTTGCTTTTTAGAATAAAACTCCCCCCTTTATTCTAGTTACAGGCAGTGGTTTGAATCCCAAAGCTTTGGTTGTAGTTTTAAAAACATTTGCAGTTTTTATTGCTGAAACTTTTTCATTTTGACTCATAACTTCACAAAGGATGCTTTCCAAGTAAATTCTCTTGCATTTTAGAGTAAAACTCTCCCCTTTATACTAGTTACAGGCAGTGGTTTGAATCCCAAAGCTTTAGTTGGAGTTTTACACACATCTGCAGATTTTATTGCTTAAAAATGCTTCCCAGCACCTGCTGTACACTTTTTTTATTTTAACTCATAACTTCACAAAGGATGCTTTCCCAGTAAATTCTCTTGCCTTTTCGAGTAGAACTCTCCCCTTTATACTAGTTACAGGCAGTGGTTTGAATCCCAAAGCTATGGTTGGAGTTTGACACACATTTGCTGTTTTTATTGCTTAAAAATGCTTCGCAGCGCCCCCTGTACACTTTTTTATTTTCACTTTTAAATTCACAAAGGATGCTTTCCCAGTAAATTCTCTTGCATTTTAGAGTAAAACTCTCCCCTTTATACTAGTTACAGGCAGTGGTTTGAATCCCAAAGCTTTGGTTGGAGTTTTACACACATCTGCAGTTTTTATTGCTTAAAAATGCTTCCCAGCACCTGCTGTACACTTTTTTTATTTTAACCCATAACTTCACAAAGGATGCTTTCCCAGTAAATTCTCTTGCCTTTTCGAGTAGATCTCTCCCCTTTATACTAGTTACAGGCTGTGGTTTGAATCCCAAAGCTTTGGTTGGAGTTTTACACACATTGGCAGTTTTTATTGCTTAAAAATGCTTCCCAGCTCACTCTGCTGTACACTTTTTTTTATTGTAACTCATAACTTCACAAAGGATGCTTTCCCAGTAAATTATCTTGCTTTTTAGAGTAGAACTCTCCCCTTGATACTAGTTACAGGCAGTGGTTTGAATCCCAAAGCTTTGGTTGGAGTTTTACACACATTTGCTGTTTTTATTGCTTAAAAATGATTCCCAGCGCCGACTGTACAATTTTTTATTTTGACTCATAACTTCACAAAGGATGATTTCCAAGTAAATTCTCTTGCATTTTAGAGTAAAACTCTCCCCTTTATACTAGTTACAGGCAGTGGTTTGAATCCCAAAGCTTTGGTTGGAGTTTTACACACATTTGCTGTTTTTATGACTTAAAAATGCTCCCCAGCTCCCTCTGCTGTACACTTTTTTTATTGTAACTCATAACTTCACAAAGATGCTTTCCCAGTAAATTCTCTTGCTTTTTGAGTAAAACTCTCCCCTTTATACTAGTTACAGGCAGTGGTTTGAATCCCAAAGCTTTGGTTGGAGTTTTACACACATTTGCAGTTTTTATTGCTTAAAAATGCTTCCCAGCTCCCTCTGCTGTACACTTTTTTTATTGTAACTCATAACTTCACAAAGGATGGTTTCCGAGTAAATTCTCTTGCTTTTTAGAATAAAACCTCCCCCTTTATACTAGTTACAGGCAGTGGTTTGAATCCCAAAGCTTTGGTTGTAGTTTTACAAACATTTGCAGTTTTTATTGCTGAAACTTTTTCATTTTGACTCATAACTTCACAAAGGATGCTTTCCAAGTAAATTCTCTTGCATTTTAGAGTAAAACTCTCCCCTTTATACTAGTTACAGGCAGTGGTTTGAATCCCAAAGCTTTAGTTGGAGTTTTACACACATCTGCAGTTTTATTGCTTAAAAATGCTTCCCAGCACCTGCTGTACACTTTTTTTATTTTAACTCATAACTTCACAAAGGATGCTTTCCCAGTAAATTCTCTTGCCTTTTCGAGTAGAACTCTCCCCTTTATACTAGTTACAGGCAGTGGTTTGAATCCCAAAGCTATGGTTGGAGTTTGACACACATTTGCTGTTTTTATTGCTTAAAAATGCTTCGCAGCGCCCCCATGTACACTTTTTTATTTTCACTTTTAAATTCACAAAGGATGCTTTCCCAGTAAATTCTCTTGCATTTTAGAGTAAAACTCTCCCCTTTATACTAGTTACAGGCAGTGGTTTGAATCCCAAAGCTTTGGTTGGAGTTTTACACACATCTGCAGTTTTTATTGCTTAAAAATGCTTCCCAGCACCTGCTGTACACTTTTTTTATTTTAACTCATAACTTCACAAAGGATGCTTTCCCAGTAAATTCTCTTGCCTTTTCGAGTAGAACTCTCCCCTTTATACTAGTTACAGGCAGTGGTTTGAATCCCAAAGCTTTGGTTGGAGTTTTACACACATTTGCTAGTTTTTATTGCTTAAAAATGCTTCCCAGCTCCCTGCTGTACACTTTTTTTATTTTAACTCATAACTTCACAAAGGATGCTTTCCAAGTAAATTCTCTTGCATTTTAGAGTAAAACTCTCCCCTTTATACTAGTTACAGGCAGTGGTTTGAATCCCAAAGCTTTGGTTGGAGTTTTACACACATTTGCAGTTTTTATTGCTTAAAAATGCTTCCCAGCACCTGCTGTACACTTTTTTTATTTTAACTCATAACTTCACAAAGGATGCTTTCCCAGTAAATTCTCTTGCCTTTTCGAGTAGAACTCTCCCCTTTATACTAGTTACAGGCAGTGGTTTGAATCCCAAAGCTTTGGTTGGAGTTTTACACACATTTGCAGTTTTTATTGCTTAAAAATGCTTCCCAGCTCCCTCTGCTGTACACTTTTTTTATTGTAACTCATAACTTCACAAAGGATGCTTTCCCAGTAAATTCTCTTGCTTTTTAGAGTAAAACTCTCCCCTTTATACTAGTTACAGGCAGTGGTTTGAATCCCAAAGCTTTGGTTGGAGTTTTACACACATTTGCAGTTTTTATTGCTTAAAAATGCTTCCCAGCTCCCTCTGCTGTACACTTTTTTTATTGTAACTCATAACTTCACAAAGGATGCTTTCCCAGTAAATTCTCTTGCTTTTTAGAGTAAAACTCTCCCCTTTATACTAGTTACAGGCAGTGGTTTGAATCCCAAAGCTTTAGTTGGAGTTTTACACACATCTGCAGTTTTTATTGCTTAAAAATGCTTCCCAGCACCTGCTGTACACTTTTTTTATTTTAACCCATAACTTCACAAAGGATGCTTTCCCAGTAAATTCTCTTGCCTTTTCGAGTAGATCTCTCCCCTTTATACTAGTTACAGGCTGTGGTTTGAATCCCAAAGCTTTGGTTGGAGTTTTACACACATTGGCAGTTTTTATTGCTTAAAAATGCTTCCCAGCTCACTCTGCTGTACACTTTTTTTTATTGTAACTCATAACTTCACAAAGGATGATTTCCAAGTAAATTCTCTTGCATTTTAGAGTAAAACTCTCCCCTTTATACTAGTTACAGGCAGTGGTTTGAATCCCAAAGCTTTGGTTGGAGTTTTACACACATTTGCTGTTTTTATGACTTAAAAATGCTTCCCCAGCTCCCTCTGCTGTACACTTTTTTTATTGTAACTCATAACTTCACAAAGGATGCTTTCCCAGTAAATTCTCTTGCTTTTTAGAGTAGAACTCTCCCCTTTATACTAGTTACAGGCAGTGGTTTGAATCCCAAAGCTTTGGTTGGAGTTTTACACACATTTGCAGTTTTTATTGCTTAAAAATGCTTCCCAGCTCCCTCTGCTGTACACTTTTTTTATTGTAACTCATAACTTCACAAAGGATGCTTTCCCAGTAAATTCTCTTGCTTTTTAGAGTAAAACTCTCCCCTTTATACTAGTTACAGGCAGTGGTTTGAATCCCAAAGCTTTGGTTGGAGTTTTACACACATTTGCAGTTTTTATTGCTTAAAAATGCTTCCCAGCTCCCTGCTGTACACTTTTTTATTTTGACTCATAACTTCACAAAGGATGCTTTCCAAGTAAATTCTCTTGCATTTTAGAGTAAAACTCTCCCCTTTATACTAGTTACAGGCAGTGGTTTGAATCCCAAAGCTTTGGTTGGAGTTTTACACACATTTGCAGTTTTTATTGCTTAAAAATGCTTCCCAGCTCCCTGCTGTACACTTTTTTTATTTTAACTCATAACTTCACAAAGGATGCTTTCCCAGTAAATTCTCTTGCCTTTTAGAGTAGAACTCTCCCCTTTATACTAGTTACAGGCAGTGGTTTGAATCCCAAAGCTTTGGTTGGAGTTTTACACACATTTGCAGTTTTTATTGCTTAAAAATGCTTCCCAGCACCTGCTGTACACTTTTTTTATTTTACTCATAACTTCACAAAGGATGCTTTCCCAGTAAATTCTCTTGCCTTTTCGAGTAGAACTCTCCCCTTTATACTAGTTACAGGCAGTGGTTTGAATCCCAAAGCTATGGTTGGAGTTTTACACACATTTGCATGTTTTTATTGCTTAAAAATGCTTCCCAGCTCCTCTGCTGTACACTTTTTTTATTTTCACTTATAACTTCACAAAGGATGCTTTCCCAGTAAATTCTCTTGCATTTTAGAGTAAAACTCTCCCCTTTATACTAGTTACAGGCAGTGGTTTGAATCCCAAAGCTTTGGTTGGAGTTTTACACACATTTGCAGTTTTTATTGCTTAAAAATGCTTCCCAGCACCTGCTGTACACTTTTTTTATTTTAACTCATAACTTCACAAAGGATGCTTTCCCAGTAAATTCTCTTGCCTTTTCGAGTAGAACTCTCCCCTTTATACTAGTTACAGGCAGTGGTTTGAATCCCAAAGCTATGGTTGGAGTTTTACACACATTTGCTGTTTTTATTGCTTAAAAATGCTTCCCAGCTCCCTCTGCTGTACACTTTTTTTATTGTAACTCATAACTTCACAAAGGATGCTTTCCCAGTAAATTCTCTTGCTTTTTAGAGTAAAACTCTCCCCTTTATACTAGTTACAGGCAGTGGTTTGAATCCCAAAGCTTTGGTTGGAGTTTTACACACATTTGCTAGTTTTTATTGCTTAAAAATGCTTCCCAGCGCCTGCTGTACACTTTTTTTATTTTGACTCATAACTTCACAAAGGATGCTTTCCCAGTAAATTCTCTTGCATTTTAGAGTAAAACTCTCCCCTTTATACTAGTTACAGGCAGTGGTTTGAATCCCAAAGCTTTGGTTGGAGTTTTACACACATTTGCAGTTTTTATTGCTTAAAAATGCTTCCCAGCTCCCTCTGCTGTACACTTTTTTTATTTTCACTTATAACTTCACAAAGGATGCTTTCCCAGTAAAGTCTCTTGCTTTTTAGAGTAAAACTCTCCCCTTTATACTAGTTACAGGCAGTGGTTTGAATCCCAAAGCTTTGGTTGGAGTTTTACACACATTTGCAGTTTTTATTGCTTAAAAATGCTTCCCAGCGCCTGCTGTACACTTTTTTTATTTTGACTCATAACTTCACAAAGGATGCTTTCCCAGTAAATTCTCTTGCATTTTTAGAGTAAAACTCTCCCCTTTATACTAGTTACAGGCAGTGGTTTGAATCCCAAAGCTTTGGTTGGAGTTTTACACACATTTGCAGTTTTTATTGCTTAAAAATGCTTCCCAGCTCCCTCTGCTGTACACTTTTTTTATTTTCACTCATAACTTCACAAAGGATGCTTTCCCAGTAAAGTCTCTTGATTTTTCGAGTAAAACTCTCCCCTTTATACTAGTTACAGGCAGTGGTTTGAATCCCAAAGCTTTGGTTGGAGTTTTACACACATTTGCAGTTATTATTGCTTAAAAATGCTTCCCAGCGCCCTGCTGTACACTTTTTTTATTTTGACTCATAACTTCACAAAGGATGCTTTCCCAGTAAATTCTCTTGCTTTTTAGAGTAGAAACTCTCCCCTTTATACTAGTTACAGGCAGTGGTTTGAATCCCAAAGCTTTGGTTGGAGTTTTACACACATTTGCAGTTTTTATTGCTTAAAAATGCTTCCCAGCTGCCTGCTGTACACTTTTTTTATTTTAACTCATAACTTCACAAAGGATGCTTTCCCAGTAAAGTCTCTTGCTTTTTAGAGTAAGAACTCTCCCCTTTATACTAGTTACAGGCAGTGGTTTGAATCCCAAAGCTTTGGTTGGAGTTTTACACACATTTGCAGTTTTTATTGCTTAAAAATGCTTCCCAGCGCCTTGCTGTACACTTTTTTTATTTTAACTTATAACTTCACAAAGGATGCTTTCCCAGTAAATTCTCTTGCTATTTAGAGTAAAACTCTCCCCTTTATACTAGTTACAGGCAGTGGTTTGAATCCCAAAGCTTTGGTTGGAGTTTTACACACATTTGCTGTTTTTATTGCTTAAAAATGCTTCCCAGCTCCTGCTGTACACTTTTTTTATTTTGACTCATAACTTCACAAAGGATGCTTTCCAAGTAAATTCTCTTGCATTTTAGAGTAAAACTCTCCCCTTTATACTAGTTACAGGCAGTGGTTTGAATCCCAAAGCTTTGGTTGGAGTTTTACACACATTTGCAGTTTTTATTGCTTAAAAATGCTTCCCAGCTCCCTGCTGTACACTTTTTTTATTTTAACTGATAACTTCGCAAAGGATGCTTTCCAAGTAAATTCTCTTGCATTTTAGAGAAGAACTCTCCCCTTGATACTAGTTACAGGCAGTGGTTTGAATCCCAAAGCTTTGGTTGGAGTTTTACACACATTTGCATTTTTTATTGCTTAAAAATGCTTCCCAGCTCCTGCTGTACACTTTTTTTTATTTTGACTCATAACTTCACAAAGGATGCTTTCCAAGTAAATTCTCTTGCATTTTAGAGTAAAACTCTCCCCTTTATACGAGTTACAGGCAGTGGTTTGAATCCCAAAGCTTTGGTTATAGTTTTACACACATTTGCAGTTTTTATTGCTTAAAAATGCTTCCCAGCTCCCTCTGCTGTACACTTTTTTTATTTTCACTTATAACTTCACAAAGGATGCTTTCCCAGTAAAGTCTCTTGATTTTTCGAGTAAAACTCTCCCCTTTATACTAGTTACAGGCAGTGGTTTGATTCCCAAAGCTTTGGTTGGAGTTTTACAAACATTTGCAGTTATTATTGCTTAAAAATGCTTCCCAGCGCCTGCTGTACACTTTTTTTATTTTGACTCATAACTTCACAAAGGATGCTTTCCCAGTAAAGTCTCTTGTTTTTTAGAGTATAACTCTACCCGTTATACTAGTTACAGGCAGTGGTTTGAATCCCAAAGCTTTGGTTGGAGTTTTACACACATTTGCTGTTTTTATTACTTAAAAATGCTCCCCACCTCCCTCTGCTGTACACTTTTTTTGTTGTAACTCATAACTTCACAAAGGATGCTTTCCCAGTAAATTCTCTTGCTTTTTAGAGTAAAACTCTCCCCTTTATACTAGTTACAGGCAGTGGTTTGAATCCCAAAGCTTTGGTTGGAGTTTTACACACATTTGCAGTTTTTATTGCTGAAAAATGCTTCCCAACGCCTGCTGTACACTCTTTTTATTTTGACTCATAACTTCCCAAAGGATGCTTTCCCAGTAAATTCTCTTGCTTTTTAGAGTAAAACTCTCCCCTTTATACTAGTTACAGGCAGTGGTTTGAATCCCAAAGCTTTGGTTGGAGTTTTACACACATTTGCAGTTTTTATTGCATTAAAAATGCTTCCCAGCGCCTTGCTGTATACTTTTTTTATTTTGACTGATAACTTCGCAAAGGATGCTTTCCAAGTAAATTCTCTTGCATTTTAGAATAAAACTCTCACTTTTATACTAGTTACAGGCAGTGGTTTGAATCCCAAAGCTTTGGTTATAGTTTTACACACATTTGCAGTTTTTATTGCTTAAAAATGCTTCCCAGCTCCCTCTGCTGTACACTTTTTTTTTTGTAACTCATAACTTCACAAACGATGCTTTCCCAGTAAATTCTCTTGCATTTTAGAGAAGAACTCTCCCCTTGATACTAGTTACAGGCAGTGGTTTGAATCCCAAAGCTTTGGTTGGAGTTTTACACACATTTGCAGTTTTTATTGCTTAAAAATGCTTCCCAGCGCCTGCTGTACACTTTTTTTATTTTAACTCATAACTTCACAAAGGATGCTTTCCCAGTAAATTCTCTTGCCTTTTCGAGTAGAACTCTCCCCTTTATACTAGTTACAGGCAGTGGTTTGAATCCCAAAGCTATGGTTGGAGTTTGACACACATTTGCTGTTTTTATTGCTTAAAAATGCTTCGCAGCGCCCTGCATGTACACTTTTTTTATTTTCACTTATAACTTCACAAACGATGCTTTCCCAGTAAATTCTCTTGCATTTTAGAGTAAAACTCTCCCCTTTATACTAGTTACAGGCAGTGGTTTGAATCCCAAAGCTTTGGTTGGAGTTTTACACACATCTGCAGTTTTTATTGCTTAAAAATGCTTCCCAGCACCTGCTGTACACTTTTTTTATTTTAACTCATAACTTCACAAAGGATGCTTTCCCAGTAAATTCTCTTGCCTTTTCGAGTAGAACTCTCCCCTTTATACTAGTTACAGGCAGTGGTTTGAATCCCAAAGCTTTGGTTGGAGTTTTACACACATTTGCTCGTTTTTATTGCTTAAAAATGCTTCCCAGCTCCTGCTGTACACTTTTTTTATTTTGACTCATAACTTCACAAAGGATGCTTTCCCAGTAAATTCTCTTGCATTTTTAGAGTAAAACTCTCCCCTTTATACTAGTTACAGGCAGTGGTTTGAATCCCAAAGCTTTGGCTATGAGTTTTACACACATTTGCAGTTTTTATTGCTTAAAAATGCTTCCCAGCTCCCTCTGCTGTACACTTTTTTTATTTTCACTTATAACTTCACAAAGGATGCTTTCCCAGTAAAGTCTCTTGATTTTTAGAGTAAAACTCTCCCCTTTATACTAGTTACAGGCAGTGGTTTGAATTCCCAAAGCTTTGGTTGGAGTTTTACACACATTTGCAGTTATTATTGCTTAAAAATGCTTCCCAGCGCCTGCTGTACACTTTTTTTATTTTGACTCATAACTTCACAAATGATGCTTTCCCAGTAAATTCTCTTGCATTTTTAGAGTAAAACTCTCCCCTTTATACTAGTTACAGGCAGTGGTTTGAATCCCAAAGCTTTGGTTGGAGTTTTACACACATTTGCAGTTTTTATTGCTTAAAAATGCTTCCCAGCTCCTGCTGTACACTTTTTTTATTTTCACTCATAACTTCACAAAGGATGCTTTCCAAGTAAATTCTCTTGCATTTTAGAGTAAAACTCTCCCCTTTATACTAGTTACAGGCAGTGGTTTGAATCCCAAAGCTTTGGTTATAAGTTTTACACACATTTGCAGTTTTTATTGCTTAAAAATACTTCCCAGCTCCCTCTGCTGTACACTTTTTTTATTTTTAACTCATAACTTCACAAAGGATGCTTTCCCAGTAAAGTCTCTTGCTTTTTAGAGTAAAACTCTCCCCTTTATACTAGTTACAGGCAGTGGTTTGAATCCCAAAGCTTTGGTTGGAGTTTTACACACATTTGCAGTTTTTATTGCTTAAAAATGCTTCCCAGCGCCTGCTGTACACTTTTTTTGTTGTAACTCATAACTTCACAAAGGATGCTTTCCCAGTAAATTCTCTTGCTTTTTAGAGTAAAACTCTACCCGTTATACTAGTTACAGGCAGTGGTTTGAATCCCAAAGCTTTGGTTGGAGTTTTACACACATTTGCTGTTTTTATTACTTAAAAATGCTCCCCACCTCCCTCTGCTGTACACTTTTTTTGTTGTAACTCATAACTTCACAAAGGATGCTTTCCAAGTAAATTCTCTTGCATTTTAGAATAAAACTCTCACTTTTATACTTGTTACAGGCAGTGGTTTGAATCCCAAAGCTTTGGTTATAGTTTTACACACATTTGCAGTTTTTATTGCTTAAAAATGCTTCCCAGCTCCCTCTGCTGTACACTTTTTTTTTGTAACTCATAACTTCACAAACGATGCTTTCCCAGTAAATTCTCTTGCATTTTAGAGAAGAACTCTCCCCTTGATACTAGTTACAGGCAGTGGTTTGAATCCCAAAGCTTTGGTTGGAGTTTTACACACATTTGCAGTTTTTATTGCTTAAAAATGCTTCCCAGCGCCTGCTGTACACTTTTTTTATTTTCACTTATAAATTCACAAAGGATGCTTTCCCAGTAAAGTCTCTTGCTATTTAGAGAATAACTCTCCCCTTGATACTAGTTACAGGCAATGGTTTAAATCCCAAAGCTTTGGTTGGAGTTTTACACATATTTGCTCTTTTTATTGCTTAAAAATGCTTCCCAGTTCCTGCTGTACACTTTTTTTTATTTTGACTCTTAACTTCACAAAGGATGCTTTCCAAGTAAATTCTCTTGCATTTTAGAGTAAAACTCTCCCCTTTATACGAGTTACAGGCAGTGGTTTGAATCCCAAAGCTTTGGTTATAGTTTTACACACATTTGCAGTTTTCATTGCTTAAAAATGCTTCCCAGCTCCCTCTGCTGTACACTTTTTTTATTTGTAACTCATAACTTCACAAACGATGCTTTCCCAGTAAAGTCTCTTGCATTTTAGAGAAGAACTCTCCCCTTGATACTAGTTACAGGCAGTGGTTTGAATCCCAAAGCTTTGGTTGGAGTTTTACACACATTTGCAGTTTTTATTGCTTAAAAATGCTTCCCAGCTCCTGCTGTACACTTTTTTTTATTTTGACTCATAACTTCACAAAGGATGCTTTCCAAGTAAATTCTCTTGCATTTTAGAGTAAAACTCTCCCCTTTATACGAGTTACAGGCAGTGGTTTGAATCCCAAAGCTTTGGTTATAGTTTTACACACATTTGCAGTTTTTATTGCTTAAAAATGCTTCCCAGCTCCCTCTGCTGTACACTTTTTTTATTTTCACTTATAACTTCACAAAGGATGCTTTCCCAGTAAAGTCTCTTGATTTTTCGAGTAAAACTCTCCCCTTTATACTAGTTACAGGCAGTGGTTTGATTCCCAAAGCTTTGGTTGGAGTTTTACACACATTTGCAGTTATTATTGCTTATAAATGCTTCCCAGCCCCTGCTGTACGCTTTTTTTATTTTGACTCATAACTTCACAAAGGATGCTTTCCCAGTAAAGTCTCTTGTTTTTTAGAGTATAACTCTACCCGTTATACTAGTTACAGGCAGTGGTTTGAATCCCAAAGCTTTGGTTGGAGTTTTACACACATTTGCTGTTTTTATTACTTAAAAATGCTCCCCACCTCCCTCTGCTGTACACTTTTTTTGTTGTAACTCATAACTTCACAAAGGATGCTTTCCCAGTAAATTCTCTTGCTTTTTAGAGTAAAACTCTCCCCTTTATACTAGTTACAGGCAGTGGTTTGAATCCCAAAGCTTTGGTTGGAGTTTTACACACATTTGCAGTTTTTATTGCTGAAAAATGCTTCCCAACGCCTGCTGTACACTCTTTTTATTTTGACTCATAACTTCCCAAAGGATGCTTTCCCAGTAAATTCTCTTGCTTTTTAGAGTAAAACTCTCCCCTTTATACTAGTTACAGGCAGTGGTTTGAATCCCAAAGCTTTGGTTGGAGTTTTACACACATTTGCAGTTTTTATTGCTTAAAAATGCTTCCCAGCTCCCTCTGCTGTACACTTTTTTTATTGTAACTCATAACTTCACAAAGGATGCTTTCCCAGTAAATTCTCTTGCTTTTTAGAGTAAAACTCTCCCCTTTATACTAGTTACAGGCAGTGGTTTGAATCCCAAAGCTTTGGTTGGAGTTTTACAAACATTTGCAGTTTTTATTGCTTAAAAATGCTTCCCAGCTCCTGCTGTACACTTTTTTTATTTTGACTCATAACTTCACAAAGGATGCTTTCCCAGTAAATTCTCTTGCATTTTAGAGTAAAACTCTCCCCTTTATACTAGTTACAGGCAGTGGTTTGAATCCCAAAGCTTTGGTTGGAGTTTTACACACATTTGCAGTTTTTATTGCTTAAAAATGCTTCCCAGCGCCTGCTGTACACTTTTTTTATTTTAACTCATAACTTCACAAAGGATGCTTTCCCAGTAAATTCTCTTGCCTTTTCGAGTAGAACTCTCCCCTTTATACTAGTTACAGGCAGTGGTTTGAATCCCAAAGCTATGGTTGGAGTTTTACACACATTTGCATGTTTTTATTGCTTAAAAATGCTTCGCAGCGCCCTGCTGTACACTTTTTTATTTTCACTTATAACTTCACAAAGGATGCTTTCCCAGTAAATTCTCTTGCATTTTAGAGTAAAACTCTCCCCTTTATACTAGTTACAGGCAGTGGTTTGAATCCCAAAGCTTTGGTTGGAGTTTTACACACATTTGCAGTTTTTATTGCTTAAAAATGCTTCCCAGCTCCTGCTGTACACTTTTTTATTTTAACTCATAACTTCACAAAGGATGCTTTCCCAGTAAATTCTCTTGCTTTTAGAGTAAAACTCTCCCCTTTATACTAGTTACAGGCAGTGGTTTGAATCCCAAAGCTTTGGTTGGAGTTTTACACACATTTGCAGTTTTTATTGCTTAAAAATGCTTCCCAGCGCCTGCTGTACACTTTTTTTATTTTAACTCATAACTTCACAAAGGATGCTTTCCCAGTAAATTCTCTTGCATTTTAGAGTAAAACTCTCCCCTTTATACTAGTTACAGGCAGTGGTTTGAATCCCAAAGCTTTGGTTGGAGTTTTACACACATTTGCAGTTTTTATTGCTTAAAAATGCTTCCCAGCTCCTCTGCTGTACACTTTTTTTATTTGTAACTCATAACTTCACAAAGGATGCTTTCCCAGTAAATTCTCTTGCATTTTAGAGTAAAACTCTCCCCTTTATACTAGTTACAGGCAGTGGTTTGAATCCCAAAGCTTTGGTTGGAGTTTTACACACATTTGCAGTTTTTATTGCTTAAAAATGCTTCCCAGCTCCCTGCTGTACACTTTTTTTATTTGTAACTCATAACTTCACAAAGGATGCTTTCCCAGTAAATTCTCTTGCATTTTAGAGTAAGAACTCTCCCCTTTATACTAGTTACAGGCAGTGGTTTGAATCCCAAAGCTTTGGTTGGAGTTTTACACACATTTGCAGTTTTTATTGCTTAAAAATGCTTCCCAGCGCCTGCTGTACACTTTTTTTATTTTGACTCATAACTTCACAAAGGATGCTTTCCCAGTAAATTCTCTTGCTTTTAGAGTAAAACTCTCCCCTTTATACTAGTTACAGGCAGTGGTTTGAATCCCAAAGCTTTGGTTGGAGTTTTACACACATTTGCAGTTTTTATTGCTTAAAAATGCTTCCCAGCTCCTGCTGTACACTTTTTTTTATTTTGACTCATAACTTCACAAAGGATGCTTTCCCAGTAAATTCTCTTGCATTTTAGAGTAAAACTCTCCCCTTTATACTAGTTACAGGCAGTGGTTTGAATCCCAAAGCTTTGGTTGGAGTTTTACACACATTTGCAGTTTTTATTGCTTAAAAATGCTTCCCAGCTCCCTGCTGTACACTTTTTTTATTTTGACTCATAACTTCACAAAGGATGCTTTCCCAGTAAATTCTCTTGCATTTTAGAGTAAAACTCTCCCCTTTATACTAGTTACAGGCAGTGGTTTGAATCCCAAAGCTTTGGTTGGAGTTTTACACACATTTGCAGTTTTTATTGCTTAAAAATGCTTCCCAGCGCCTGCTGTACACTTTTTTTATTTTGACTCATAACTTCACAAAGGATGCTTTCCCAGTAAATTCTCTTGCATTTTAGAGTAGAACTCTCCCCTTTATACTAGTTACAGGCAGTGGTTTGAATCCCAAAGCTTTGGTTGGAGTTTTACACACATTTGCAGTTTTTATTGCTTAAAAATGCTTCCCAGCGCCTGCTGTACACTTTTTTTATTTTGACTCATAACTTCACAAAGGATGCTTTCCCAGTAAAGTCTCTTGCTTTTTAGAGTAAAACTCTCCCCTTTATACTAGTTACAGGCAGTGGTTTGAATCCCAAAGCTTTGGTTGGAGTTTTACACACATTTGCAGTTTTTATTGCTTAAAAATGCTTCCGAGCGCCTGCTGTACACTTTTTTTATTTTGACTCATAACTATACAAAGGATGCTTTCCCAGTAAATTCTCTTGCATTTTTGAATAAAACTCTCCCCTTTATGCTAGGTACAGGTAGTGGTTTGAATCCCAAAGCTTTGGTTGGAGTTTTACACACATTTGCAGTTTTTATTGCTTAAAAATGCTTCCCAGCTCCCTCTGCTGTACACTTTTTTTATTGTAACTCATAACTTCACAAAGGATGCTTTCCCAGTAAAGTCTCTTGCTTTTGAGAGTAGAACTCTCCCCTTTATACTAGTTACAGGCAGTGGTTTGAATCCCAAAGCTTTGGTTGGAGTTTTACACACATTTGCAGTTTTTATTGCTTAAAAATGCTTCCGAGCGCCTGCTGTACACTTTTTTTATTTTGACTCATAACTTCACAAAGGATGCTTTCCCAGTAAATTCTCTTGCATTTTTAGAGTAAAACTCTCCCCTTGATACTAGTTACAGGCAGTGGTTTGAATCCCAAAGCTTTGGTTGGAGTTTTACACACATTTGCAGTTTTTATTGCTTAAAAATGCTTCCCAGCGCCTGCTGTACACTTTTTTTATTTTGACTCATAACTTCACAAAGGATGCTTTCCCAGTAAAGTCTCTTGCTTTTTAGAGTAAAACTCTCCCCTTTATACTAGTTACAGGCAGTGGTTTGAATCCCAAAGCTTTGGTTGGAGTTTTACAACATATTTGCGTTTTTATTGCTTAAAAATGCTTCCCAGCTCCTGCTGTACACTTTTTTTTATTTTGACTCATAACTTCACAAAGGATGCTTTCCAAGTAAATTCTCTTGCATTTTAGAGTAAAACTCTCCCCTTTATACTAGTTACAGGCAGTGGTTTGAATCCCAAAGCTTTGGTTGGAGTTTTACACACATTTGCAGTTTTTATTGCTTAAAAATGCTTCCCAGCTCCCTCTGCTGTACACTTTTTTTATTGTAACTCATAACTTCACAAAGGATGCTTTCCCAGTAAATTCTCTTGCATTTTTAGAGTAAAACTCTCCCCTTTATACTAGTTACAGGCAGTGGTTTGAATCCCAAAGCTTTGGTTGGAGTTTTACAAACATTTGCAGTTTTATTGCTTAAAAATGCTTCCCAGCGCCTGCTGTACACTTTTTTATTTTGACTCATAACTTCACAAATGATGCTTTCCCAGTAAATTCTCTTGCTTTTTAGAGTAAAACTCTCCCCTTTATACTAGTTACAGGCAGTGGTTTGAATCCCAAAGCTTTGGTTGGAGTTTTACACACATTTGCAGTTTTTATTGCTTAAAAATGCTTCCCAGCTGCCTGCTGTACACTTTTTTTATTTTGACTCATAACTTCACAAAGGATGCTTTCCCAGTAAATTCTCTTGCTTTTTAGAGTATAACTCTCCCCTTTATACTAGTTACAGGCAGTGGTTTGAATCCCAAAGCTTTGGTTGGAGTTTTACACACATTTGCTGTTTTTATTGCTTAAAAATGCTTCCCAGCTCCCTCTGCTGTACACTTTTTGTATTTGTAACTCATAACTTCACAAAGGATGCTTTCCCAGTAAATTCTCTTGCTTTTTAGAGTAAAACTCTCCCCTTTATACTAGTTACAGGCAGTGGTTTGAATCCCAAAGCTTTGGTTGGAGTTTTACACACATTTGCAGTTTTTATTGCTTAAAAATGCTTCCCAGCTCCCTTGCTGTACACTTTTTTTATTGTAACTCATAACTTCACAAAGGATGCTTTCCCAGTAAATTCTCTTGCTTTTTAGAGTAAAACTCTCCCCTTTATACTAGTTACAGGCAGTGGTTTGAATCCCAAAGCTTTGGTTGGAGTTTTACACACATTTGCAGTTTTTATTGCTTAAAAATGCTTCCCAGCTCCCTCTGCTGTACACTTTTTTTATTGTAACTCATAACTACACAAAGGATGCTTTCCCAGTAAATTCTCTTGCTTTTTAGAGTAAAACTCTCCCCTTTATACTAGTTACAGGCAGTGGTTTGAATCCCAAAGCTTTGGTTGGAGTTTTACAAACATTTGCAGTTTTTATTGCTGAAACGTTTTCATTTTGACTCATAACTTCACAAAGGATGCTTTCCCAGTAAATTATCTTGCTTTTTAGAGTAGAACTCTCCCCTTGATACTAGTTACAGGCAGTGGTTTGAATCCCAAAGCTTTGGTTGGAGTTTTACACACATTTGCTGTTTTTATTGCTTAAAAATGCTTCCCAGCGCCGACTGTACAATTTTTTTATTTTGACTCAAAACTTCACAAAGGATGATTTCCAAGTAAATTCTCTTGCATTTTAGAGTAAAACTCTCCCCTTTATACTAGTTACAGGCAGTGGTTTGAATCCCAAAGCTTTGGTTGGAGTTTTACACACATTTGCTGTTTTTATGACTTAAAAATGCTCCCCAGCTCCCTCTGCTGTACACTTTTTTTTATTGTAACTCATAACTTCACAAAGGATGCTTTCCCAGTAAATTCTCTTGCCTTTTCGAGTAGAACTCTCCCCTTTATACTAGTTACAGGCAGTGGTTTGAATCCCAAAGCTATGGTTGGAGTTTGACACACATTTGCTGTTTTTATTGCTTAAAAATACTTCGCAGCGCCCCCTGTACACTTTTTTATTTTCACTTTTAAATTCACAAAGGATGCTTTCCCAGTAAATTCTCTTGCATTTTAGAGTAAAACTCTCCCCTTTATACTAGTTACAGGCAGTGGTTTGAATCCCAAAGCTTTGGTTGGAGTTTTACACACATCTGCAGTTTTTATTGCTTAAAAATGCTTCCCAGCACCTGCTGTACACTTTTTTTATTTTAACCCATAACTTCACAAAGGATGCTTTCCCAGTAAATTCTCTTGCCTTTTCGAGTAGATCTCTCCCCTTTATACTAGTTACAGGCTGTGGTTTGAATCCCAAAGCTCTGGTTGGAGTTTTACACACATTGGCAGTTTTTATTGCTTAAAAATGCTTCCCAGCTCACTCTGCTGTACACTTTTTTTTATTGTAACTCATAACTTCACAAAGGATGCTTTCCCAGTAAATTATCTTGCTTTTTAGAGTAGAACTCTCCCCTTGATACTAGTTACAGGCAGTGGTTTGAATCCCAAAGCTTTGGTTGGAGTTTTACACACATTTGCTGTTTTTATTGCTTAAAAATGATTCCCAGCGCCGACTGTACAAATTTTTTATTTTGACTCAAAACTTCACAAAGGATGATTTCCAAGTAAATTCTCTTGCATTTTAGAGTAAAACTCTCCCCTTTATACTAGTTACAGGCAGTGGTTTGAATCCCAAAGCTTTGGTTGGAGTTTTACACACATTTGCTGTTTTTATGACTTAAAAATGCTCCCCAGCTCCCTCTGCTGTACACTTTTTTTATTGTAACTCATAACTTCACAAAGATGCTTTCCCAGTAAATTCTCTTGCTTTTTTGAGTAAAACTCTCCCCTTTATACTAGTTACAGGCAGTGGTTTGAATCCCAAAGCTTTGGTTGGAGTTTTACACACATTTGCAGTTTTTATTGCTTAAAAATGCTTCCCAGCTCCCTCTGCTGTACACTTTTTTTATTGTAACTCATAACTTCACAAAGGATGGTTTCCGAGTAAATTCTCTTGCTTTTTAGAATAAAACCCTCCCCTTTATACTAGTTACAGGCATTGGTTTGAATCCCAAAGCTTTGGTTGTAGTTTTACAAACATTTGCAGTTTTTATTGCTGAAACTTTTTCATTTTGACTCATAACTTCACAAAGGATGCTTTCCAAGTAAATTCTCTTGCATTTTAGAGTAAAACTCTCCCCTTTATACTAGTTACAGGCAGTGGTTTGAATCCCAAAGCTTTAGTTGGAGTTTTACACACATCTGCAGTTTTTATTGCTTAAAAATGCTTCCCAGCACCTGCTGTACACTTTTTTTATTTTAACTCATAACTTCACAAAGGATGCTTTCCCAGTAAATTCTCTTGCCTTTTCGAGTAGAACTCTCCCCTTTATACTAGTTACAGGCAGTGGTTTGAATCCCAAAGCTATGGTTGGAGTTTGACACACATTTGCTGTTTTTATTGCTTAAAAATGCTTCGCAGCGCCCCCAGTACACTTTTTTATTTTCACTTTTAAATTCACAAAGGATGCTTTCCCAGTAAATTCTCTTGCATTTTAGAGTAAAACTCTCCCCTTTATACTAGTTACAGGCAGTGGTTTGAATCCCAAAGCTTTGGTTGGAGTTTTACACACATCTGCAGTTTTTATTGCTTAAAAATGCTTCCCAGCACCTGCTGTACACTTTTTTTATTTTAACTCATAACTTCACAAAGGATGCTTTCCCAGTAAATTCTCTTGCCTTTTCGAGTAGAACTCTCCCCTTTATACTAGTTACAGGCAGTGGTTTGAATCCCAAAGCTATGGTTGGAGTTTGACACACATTTGCTGTTTTTATTGCTTAAAAATGCTTCGCAGCGCCTGCTGTACACTTTTTTATTTTCACTTATAACTTCACAAAGGATGCTTTCCCAGTAACGTCTCTTGCATTTAAGAGTAAAACTCTCCCCTTTATACTAGTTACAGGCAGTGATTTGAATCCCAAAGCTTTGGTTGGAGTTTTACACACATTGGAAGTTTTTATTGCTTAAAAATGCTTCCCAGCACCTGCTGTACACTTTTTTTATTTTAACTCATAACTTCACAAAGGATGCTTTCCCAGTAAATTTTCCTGCCTTTTCGAGTAGAACTCTCCCCTTTATACTAGTTACAGGCAGTGGTTTGAATCCCAAAGCTATGGTTGGAGTTTGACACACATTTGCTGTTTTTATTGCTTAAAAATGCTTCGCAGCGCCTGCTGTACACTTTTTTATTTTCACTTATAACTTCACAAAGGATGCTTTCCCAGTAAAGTCTCTTGCATTTAAGAGTAAAACTCTCCCCTTTATACTAGTTACAGGCAGTGGTTTGAATCCCAAAGTTTTGGTTGGAGTTTTACACACATTGGCAGTTTTTATTGCTTAAAAATGCTTCCCAGCTCCCTCTGCTGTACACTTTTTTTTATTGTAACTCATAACTTCACAAAGGATGCTTTCCCAGTAAATTCTCTTGCTTTTTAGAGTAAAACTCTCCCCTTTATACTCGTTACAGGCAGTGGTTTGAATCCCAAAGCTTTGGTTGGAGTTTTACACACATTTGCTGTTTTTATTGCTTAAAAATGCTTCCCAGCGCCTGCTGCACACTTTTTTTATTTTGACTCATAACTTCACAAAGAATGCTTTCCCAGTAAATTCTCTTGCATTTTATAGTAAAACTCTCCCCTTTATACTATTTACAGGCAGTGTTTTGAATCCCAAAGCTTTGGTTGGAGTTTTACAAACATTTGCAGTTTTTATTGCTTAAAATTGCTTCCCAGCGCCTGCTGTACAATTTTTTTATTTTGAATCATAACTTCACAAAGGATGCTTTCCCAGTAAATTATCTTGCTTTTTAGAGTAGAACTCTCCCCTTGATACTAGTTACAGGCTAGTGGTTTGAATCCCAAAGCTTTGGTTGGAAGTTTTACACACATTTGCAGTTTGTATTGCTTAAAAATGCTTCCCAGCTCCCTCTGCTGGACAATTGTTTTATTGTAACTCATAACTTCACAAAGGATGCTTTCCCAGTGAATTATCTTGCTTTTTAGAGTAAAAGTCTCCCCTTTATCCTAGTTACAGGCAGTGGTTTGAATCCCAAAGCTTTGTTTGGAGTTTTACACACATTTGCAGTTTTTATTGCTTAAAAATGCTTCACAGCTCCTGCTGTTACACTTTTTTTATTTTGACTCATAACTTCAAAAAGGATGCTTTCCCAGTAAATTCTCTTGCTTTTTCGAGTAGAACTCTCCTATTTATACTAGTTACAGGCAGTGGTTTGAATCCCAAAGCTTTGGTTGGAGTTTTACACCCATTTGCAGTTTTTATTGCTTAAAAATCCTTCCCAGCTCCCTCTGCTGTACACTTTTTTTTATTGTAACTCATAACTTCACAAAGGATGCTTTCCCAGTAAATTCTCTTGCTTTTTAGAGTAAAACTCTCCCCTTTATACTAGTTACAGGCAGTGGTTTGAATCCCAAAGCTTTGGTTGGAGTTTTACACACATTTGCAGTTTTTATTGCTTAAAAATGCTTCCCAGCTCCCTCTGCTGTACACTTTTTTTATTTGTAACTCATAACTTCACAAAGGATGCTTTCCCAGTAAAGTCTCTTGCTTTTTAGAGTAGAACTCTCCCCTTTGATACTAGTTACAGGCAGTGGTTTGAATCCCAAAGCTTTGGTTGGAGTTTTACACACATTTGCAGTTTTTATTGCTTAAAAATGCTTCCCAGCTCCCTCTGCTGTACACTTTTTTTTATTGTAACTCATAACTTCACAAAAGGATGCTTTCCCAGTAAATTCTCTTGCTTTTTAGAGTAAGAACTCTCCCCTTTATACTAGTTACAGGCAGTGGTTTGAATCCCAAAGCTTTGGTTGCAGGTTTACACACATTTGCTGTTTTTATTGCTGAAAAATGCTTCCCAGCGCCTGCTGTACACTTTTTTTATTTTGACTCATAACTTTCACAAAGGATACTTTCCAAGTACATTCTCTTGCATTTTAGAGTAAAACTCTCCACGTTATACTAGGTACAGGCAGTGGTTTGAATCCCAAAGCTTTGGTTGGAGTTTTACACACATTTGCAGTTTTTATTGCTTAAAAATGCTTCCCAGCGCCTGCTGTACACTTTTTTTATTTTCACTTATAAATTCACAAAGGATGCTTTCCCAGTAAAGTCTCTTGCTTTTTAGAGAAGAACTCTCCCCTTGATACTAGTTACAGGCAATGGTTTAAATCCCAAAGCTTTGGTTGGAGTTTTACACATATTTGCTCTTTTTATTGCTTAAAAATGCTTCCCAGCTCCTGCTGTACACTTTTTTTTATTTTGACTCATAACTTCACAAAGGATGCTTTCCAAGTAAATTCTCTTGCATTTTAGAGTAAAACTCTCCCCTTTATACTAGTTACAGGCAGTGGTTTGAATCCCAAAGCTTTGGTTGGAGTTTTACACACATTTGCAGTTTTTATTGCTTAAAAATGCTTCCCAGCTCCCTCTGCTGTACACTTTTTTTATTTTGACTCATAACTTCACAAAGGATGCTTTCCCAGTAAAGTCTCTTGATTTTTAGAGTATAACTCTACCCGTTATACTAGTTACAGGCAGTGGTTTGAATCCCAAAGCTTTGGTTGGAGTTTTACACACATTTGCTGTTTTTATTAGCTTAAAAATGCTTCCCAGCTCCCTCTGCTGTACACTTTTTTTATTTGTACTCATAACTTCACAAAGGATGCTTTCCCAGTAAATTCTCTTACTTTTTCGAGTAAAACTCTCCCGTTTATACTAGTTACAGGCAGTGGTTTGAATCCCAAAGCTTTGGTTGGAGTTTTACACACATTTGCAGTTTTTATTGCTTAAAAATGCTTCCCAGTGCCTGCTGTACGCTTTTTTTATTTTGACTCATAACTTCACAAAGGATGCTTTCCCAGTAAAGTCTCTTGCTTTTTAGAGTATAACTCTACCCTTTATACTAGTTACAGGCAGTGGTTTGAATCCCAAAGCTTTGGTTGGAGTTTTACACACATTTGCTGTTTTTATTGCTTAAAAATGCTTCCCAGCTCCCTCTGCTGTACACTTTTTTTGTTGTAACTCATAACTTCACAAAGGATGCTTTCCCAGTAAATTCTCCTTGCATTTTAGAGTAAAACTCTACCCTTTATACTAGTTACAGGCAGTGGTTTGAATCCCAAAGCTTTGGTTGGAGTTTTACACACATTTGCATGTTTTTATTGCTTAAAAATGCTTCCCAGCGCCTGCTGTACACTTTTTTATTTTCACTTATAACTTCACAAAGGATGCTTTCCCAGTAAAGTCTCTTGCATTTTAGAGTAAGAACTCTCCCCTTTATACTAGTTACAGGCAAGTGATTTGAATCCCAAAGCTTTGGTTGGAGTTTTACACACATTGGAAGTTTTTATTGCTTAAAAATGCTTCCCAGCACCTGCTGTACACTTTTTTTATTTTAACTCATAACTTCACAAAGGATGCTTTCCCAGTAAATTTCTCTGCCTTTTCGAGTAGAACTCTCCCCTTTATACTAGTTACAGGCAGTGGTTTGAATCCCAAAGCTATGGTTGGAGTTTGACACACATTTGCTGTTTTTATTGCTTAAAAATGCTTCGCAGCGCCTGCTGTACACTTTTTTATTTTCACTTATAACTTCACAAAGGATGCTTTCCCAGTAAAGTCTCTTGCATTTAAGAGTAAAACTCTCCCCTTTATACTAGTTACAGGCAGTGGTTTGAATCCCAAAGTTTTGGTTGGAGTTTTACACACATTGGCAGTTTTTATTGCTTAAAAATGCTTCCCAGCTCCCTCTGCTGTACACTTTTTTTTATTGTAACTCATAACTTCACAAAGGATGCTTTCCCAGTAAATTCTCTTGCTTTTTAGAGTAAAACTCTCCCCTTTATACTCGTTACAGGCAGTGGTTTGAATCCCAAAGCTTTGGTTGGAGTTTTACACACATTTGCTGTTTTTATTGCTTAAAAATGCTTCCCAGCGCCTGCTGCTACACTTTTTTTATTTTGACTTATAACTTCACAAAGGAATGCTTTCCCAGTAAATTCTCTTGCATTTTATAGTAAAACTCTCCCCTTTATACTATTTACAGGCAGTGTTTTGAATCCCAAAGCTTTGGTTGGAGTTTTACAAACATTTGCAGTTTTTATTGCTTAAAATTGCTTCCCAGCGCCTGCTGTACAATTTTTTTATTTTCACTTATAACTTCACAAAGGATGATTTCCAATTAAATTCTCTTGCATTTTAGAGTAAACTCTCCCCTTTATACTAGTTACAGGTTGTGGTTTGAATCCCAAAGCTTTGGTTGGAATTTTACACACATTTGCAGTTTGTATTGCTTAAAAATGCTTCCCAGCTCCCTCTGCTGGACAATTGTTTTATTGTAACTCATAACTTCACAAAGGATGCTTTCCCAGTGAATTATCTTGCTTTTTAGAGTAAAAGTCTCCCCTTTATCCTAGTTACAGGCAGTGGTTTGAATCCCAAAGCTTTGTTTGGAGTTTTACACACATTTGCAGTTTTTATTGCTTAAAAATGCTTCACAGCTCCTGCTGTTCACTTTTTTTTATTTTGACCCATAACTTCAAAAAGGATGCTTTCCCAGTAAATTCTCTTGCTTTTTCGAGTAGAACTCTCCTATTTATACTAGTTACAGGCAGTGGTTTGAATCCCAAAGCTTTGGTTGGAGTTTTACACCCATTTGCAGTTTTTATTGCTTAAAAATCCTTCCCAGCTCCCTCTGCTGTACAGTTCTTTTCATTGTAACTCTTAACTTCACAAAGGATGCTTTCCCAGTAAATTCTCTTGATTTTTAGAGTAAAACTGTCCCCTTTATACTAGTTACAGGCAGTGGTTTGAATCCCAAAGCTTTGGTTGGAGTTTTACACACATTTTGCTGTTTTCATTGATTAAAAATACTTCCCAGCGCCTGCTGTACACTTTTTTTATTTTCACTCATAACTTCACAAAGGATGCTTTCCAACTAAAGTCTATTGCTTTTGAGAGTAGAACTCTCCCCTTTGAACGACTTACAGGCAGTGGTTTGAATCCCAAAGCTTTGGATGGAGTTTAACACACATTTGCTGTTTTTATTGCTTAAAAATGCTCCCCAGCTCCCTCTGCTGTACACTTTTTTTTATTGTAACTCATAACTTCACAAAAGATGCTTTCCCAGTAAATTCTCTTGCTTTTTAGAGTAAAACTGTCCCCTTTATACTAGTTACAGGGAGTGGTTTGAATCCCAAAGCTTTGGTTGCAGGTTTACACACATTTGCTGTTTTTATTGCTGAAAAATGCTTCCCAGCGCCTGCTGTACACTTTTTTTATTTTGACTCATAATTTCAAAAAGGATACTTTCCAAGTACATTTTCTTGCATTTTAGAGTAAAACTCTCCACGTTATACTAGGTACAGGCAGTGGTTTGAATCCCAAAGCTTTGGTTGGAGTTTTACACACATTTGCAGTTTTTATTGCTTAAAAATGCTTCCCAGCGCCTGCTGTACACTTTTTTTATTTTCACTTATAAATTCACAAAGGATGCTTTCCCAGTAAAGTCTCTTGCTTTTTAGAGAAGAACTCTCCCCTTGATACTAGTTACAGGCAATGGTTTAAATCCCAAAGCTTTGGTTGGAGTTTTACACATATTTGCTCTTTTTATTGCTTAAAAATGCTTCCCAGCTCCTGCTGTACACTTTTTTTTATTTTGACTCATAACTTCACAAAGGATGCTTTCCAAGTAAATTCTCTTGCATTTTAGAGTAAAACTCTCCCCTTTATACGAGTTACAGGCAGTGGTCTGAATCCCAAAGCTTTGGTTATAGTTTTACACACATTTGCAGTTTTTATTGCTTAAAAATGCTTCCCAGCTCCCTCTGCTGTACACTTTTTTTATTTTCACTTATAACTTCACAAAGGATGCTTTCCCAGTAAAGTCTCTTGATTTTTCGAGTAAAACTCTCCCCTTTATACTAGTTACAGGCAGTGGTTTGATTACCAAAGCTTTGGTTGGAGTTTTACAAACATTTGCAGTTATTATTGCTTAAAAATGCTTCCCAGCGCCTGCTGTACACTTTTTTTATTTTGACTCATAACTTCACAAAGGATGCTTTCCCAGTAAATTCTCTTGCTTTTTTGAGTAGAACTCTCCCGTTTATACTAGTTACAGGCAGTGGTTTGAATCCCAAAGCTTTGGTTGGAGTTTTACACACATTTGCAATTTTTATCGCTGAAAAATGCTTCCCAGTGCCTGCTGTACGCTTTTTTTATTTTGACTCATAACTTCACAAAGGATGCTTTCCCAGTAAAGTCTCTTGTTTTTTAGAGTATAACTCTACCCGTTATACTAGTTACAGGCAGTGGTTTGAATCCCAAAGCTTTGGTTGGAGTTTTACACACATTTGCTGTTTTTATTACTTAAAAATGCTCCCCACCTCCCTCTGCTGTACACTTTTTTTGTTGTAACTCATAACTTCACAAAGGATGCTTTCCCAGTAAATTCTCCTGCTTTTTAGAGTAAAACTCTACCCTTTATACTAGGTACAGGCAGTGGTTTGAATCCCAAAGCTTTGGTTGGAGTTTTACACACATTTGCAGTTTTTATTGCTGAAAAATGCTTCCCAACGCCTGCTGTACACTCTTTTTATTTTGACTCATAACTTCCCAAAGGATGCTTTCCCAGTAAATTCTCTTGCTTTTTAGAGTAAAACTCTCCCCTTTATACTAGTTACAGGCAGTGGTTTGAATCCCAAAGCTTTGGTTGGAGTTTTACACACATTTGCAGTTTTTATTGCATAAAAATGCTTCCCAGCGCTTGCTGTATACTTTTTTTATTTTGACTGATAACTTCGCAAAGGATGCTTTCCAAGTAAATTCTCTTGCATTTTAGAATAAAACTCTCACTTTTATACTTGTTACAGGCAGTGGTTTGAATCCCAAAGCTTTGGTTATAGTTTTACACACATTTGCAGTTTTTATTGCTTAAAAATGCTTCCCAGCTCCCTCTGCTGTACACTTTTTTTTTTGTAACTCATAACTTCACAAACGATGCTTTCCCAGTAAATTCTCTTGCATTTTAGAGAAGAACTCTCCCCTTGATACTAGTTACAGGCAGTGGTTTGAATCCCAAAGCTTTGGTTGGAGTTTTACACATATTTGCTCATTTTATTGCTTAAAAATGCTTCCCAGCTCCTGCTGTACACTTTTTTTTATTTTGACTCATAACTTCACAAAGGATGCTTTCCAAGTAAATTCTCTTGCATTTTAGAGTAAAACTCTCACTTTTATACTTGTTACAGGCAGTGGTTTGAATCCCAAAGCTTTGGTTATAGTTTTACACACATTTGCAGTTTTTATTGCTTAAAAATGCTTCCCAGCTCCCTCTGCTGTACACTTTTTTTATTTTCACTTATAACTTCACAAAGGATGCTTTCCCAGTAAAGTCTCTTGATTTTTCGAGTAAAACTCTCCCCTTTATACTAGTTACAGGCAGTGGTTTGATTCCCAAAGCTTTGGTTGGAGTTTTACAAACATTTGCAGTTATTATTGCTTAAAAATGCTTCCCAGCGCCTGCTGTACACTTTTTTTATTTTGACTCATAACTTCACAAATGATGCTTTCCCAGTAAATTCTCTTGCTTTTTTGAGTAGAACTCTCCCGTTTATACTAGTTACAGGCAGTGGTTTGAATCCCAAAGCTTTGGTTGGAGTTCTACACACATTTGCAGTTTGTATCGCTGAAAAATGCTTCCCAGTGCCTGCTGTAACGCTTTTTTTATTTTGACTCATAACTTCACAAAGGATGCTTTCCCAGTAAAGTCTCTTGTTTTTTAGAGTATAACTCTACCCGTTATACTAGTTACAGGCAGTGGTTTGAATCCCAAAGCTTTGGTTGGAGTTTTACACACATTTGCTGTTTTTATTACTTAAAAATGCTCCCCACCTCCCTCTGCTGTACACTTTTTTTGTTGTAACTCATAACTTCACAAAGGATGCTTTCCCAGTAAATTCTCTTGCTTTATAGAGTAAAACTCTACCCTTTATACTAGTTACAGGCAGTGGTTTGAATCCCAAAGCTTTGGTTGGAGTTTTACACACATTTGCAGTTTTTATTGCTTAAAAATGCTTCCCAGCGCTTGCTGTATACTTTTTTTATTTTGACTGATAACTTCGCAAAGGATGCTTTCCAAGTAAATTCTCTTGCATTTTAGAATAAAACTCTCACTTTCATACTTGTTACAGGCAGTGGTTTGAATCCCAAAGCTTTGGTTATAGTTTTACACACATTTGCAGTTTTTATTGCTTAAAAATGCTTCCCAGCTCCCTCTGCTGTACACTTTTTTTTTTGTAACTCATAACTTCACAAACGATGCTTTCCCAGTAAATTCTCTTGCATTTTAGAGAAGAACTCTCCCCTTGATACTAGTTACAGGCAGTGGTTTGAATCCCAAAGCTTTGGTTGGAGTTTTACACACATTTGCAGTTTTTATTGCTTAAAAATGCTTCCCAGCGCCTGCTGTACACTTTTTTTATTTTCACTTATAAATTCACAAAGGATGCTTTCCCAGTAAAGTCTCTTGCTATTTAGAGAATAACTCTCCCCTTGATACTAGTTACAGGCAATGGTTTAAATCCCAAAGCTTTGGTTGGAGTTTTACACATATTTGCTCTTTTTATTGCTTAAAAATGCTTCCCAGCTCCTGCTGTACACTTTTTTTTATTTTGACTCATAACTTCACAAAGGATGCTTTCCAAGTAAATTCTCTTGCATTTTAGAGTAAAACTCTCCCCTTTATACGAGTTACAGGCAGTGGTTTGAATCCCAAAGCTTTGGTTATAGTTTTACACACATTTGCAGTTTTCATTGCTTAAAAATGCTTCCCAGCTCCCTCTGCTGTACACTTTTTTTTTTGTAACTCATAACTTCACAAACGATGCTTTCCCAGTAAATTCTCTTGCATTTTAGAGAAGAACTCTCCCCTTGATACTAGTTACAGGCAGTGGTTTGAATCCCAAAGCTTTGGTTGGAGTTTTACACACATTTGCAGTTTTTATTGCTTAAAAATGCTTCCCAGCTCCTGCTGTACACTTTTTTTTATTTTGACTCATAACTTCACAAAGGATGCTTTCCAAGTAAATTCTCTTGCATTTTAGAGTAAAACTCTCCCCTTTATACGAGTTACAGGCAGTGGTTTGAATCCCAAAGCTTTGGTTATAGTTTTACACACATTTGCAGTTTTTATTGCTTAAAAATGCTTCCCAGCTCCCTCTGCTGTACACTTTTTTTATTTTCACTTATAACTTCACAAAGGATGCTTTCCCAGTAAAGTCTCTTGATTTTTCGAGTAAAACTCTCCCCTTTATACTAGTTACAGGCAGTGGTTTGATTCCCAAAGCTTTGGTTGGAGTTTTACAAACATTTGCAGTTATTATTGCTTAAAAATGCTTCCCAGCGCCTGCTGTACGCTTTTTTTATTTTGACTCATAACTTCACAAAGGATGCTTTCCCAGTAAAGTCTCTTGTTTTTTAGAGTATAACTCTACCCGTTATACTAGTTACAGGCAGTGGTTTGAATCCCAAAGCTTTGGTTGGAGTTTTACACACATTTGCTGTTTTTATTACTTAAAAATGCTCCCCACCTCCCTCTGCTGTACACTTTTTTTGTTGTAACTCATAACTTCACAAAGGATGCTTTCCCAGTAAATTCTCTTGCTTTTTAGAGTAAAACTCTCCCCTTTATACTAGTTACAGGCAGTGGTTTGAATCCCAAAGCTTTGGTTGGAGTTTTACACACATTTGCAGTTTTTATTGCTGAAAAATGCTTCCCAACGCCTGCTGTACACTCTTTTTATTTTGACTGATAACTTCGCAAAGGATGCTTTCCAAGTAAATTCTCTTGCATTTTAGAATAAAACTCTCACTTTTATACTTGTTACAGGCAGTGGTTTGAATCCCAAAGCTTTGGTTATAGTTTTACACACATTTGCAGTTTTTATTGCTTAAAAATGCTTCCCAGCGCCTGCTGTACACTTTTTTTATTTTCACTTATAAATTCACAAAGGATGCTTTCCCAGTAAAGTCTCTTGCTTTTTAGAGAAGAACTCTCCCCTTGATACTAGTTACAGGCAATGGTTTAAATCCCAAAGCTTTGGTTGGAGTTTTACACATATTTGCTCTTTTTATTGCTTAAAAATGCTTCCCAGCTCCTGCTGTACACTTTTTTTATTTTGACTCATAACTTCACAAAGGATGCTTTCCAAGTAAATTCTCTTGCATTTTAGAGTAAAACTCTCCCCTTTATACTAGTTACAGGCAGTGGTTTGAATCCCAAAGCTTTGGTTATAGTTTTACACACATTTGCAGTTTTTATTGCTTAAAAATGCTTCCCAGCGCCTGCTGTACACTTTTTTTATTTTCACTTATAACTTCACAAAGGATGCTTTCCCAGTAAAGTCTCTTGCTTTTTAGAGTAAGAACTCTCCCCTTTATACTAGTTACAGGCAAGTGGTTTGAATCCCAAAGCTTTGGTTGGAGTTTTACACATATTTGCAGTTTTTATTGCTTAAAAATGCTTCCCAGCTGCCTGCTGTACACTTTTTTTATTTTGACTCATAACTTCACAAAGGATGCTTTCCACGTAAATTCTCTTGCATTTTAGAGTAAAACTCTCCCCTTTATACGAGTTACAGGCAGTGGTTTGAATCCCAAAGCTTTGGTTATAGTTTTACACACATTTGCAGTTTTTATTGCTTAAAAATGCTTCCCAGCTCCCTCTGCTGTACACTTTTTTTATTTTCACTCATAACTTCACAAAGGATGCTTTCCCAGTAAATTCTCTTGCTTTTTAGAGTAAAACTCTCCCCTTTATACTAGTTACAGGCAGTGGTTTGAATCCCAAAGCTTTGGTTGGAGTTTTACACACATTTGCAGTTTTTATTGCTGAAAAATGCTTCCCAGCTGCCTGCTGTACACTTTTTTTATTTTGACTCATAACTTCACAAAGGATGCTTTCCCAGTAAAGTCTCTTGCTTTTTTAGAGTATAAACTCTCCCCTTTATACTAGTTACAGGCAGTGGTTTGAATCCCAAAGCTTTGGTTGGAGTTTTACACACATTTGCTGTTTTTATTACTTAAAAATGCTTCCCCAGCCTCCCTCTGCTGTACACTTTTTTTGTTGTAACTCATAACTTCACAAAGGATGCTTTCCCAGTAAATTCTCTTGCTTTTTAGAGTAAAACTCTACCCTTTATACTAGTTACAGGCAGTGGTTTGAATCCCAAAGCTTTGGTTGGAGTTTTACACACATTTGCAGTTTTTATTGCTTAAAAATGCTTCCCAACGCCTGCTGTACACTCTTTTTATTTTGACTCATAACTTCACAAAGGATGATTTCCCAAGTAAAGTCTCTTGCTTTTTAGAGTAAAACTCTCCCCTTTATACTAGTTACAGGCAGTGGTTTGAATCCCAAAGCTTTGGTTGGAGTTTTACACACATTTGCTGTTTTTATTGCTTAAAAATGCTTCCCAGCTCCCTCTGCTGTACACTTTTTTTTATTGTAACTCATAACTTCACAAAGGATGCTTTCCCAGTAAATTCTCTTGCATTTTAGAGTAAAACTCTCCCCTTTATACTATTTACAGGCAGTGGTTTGAATCCCAAAGCTTTGGTTGGAGTTTTACACACATTTGCAGTTTTTATTGCTTAAAAATGCTTCCCAGCGCCTGCTGTACACTTTTTTTATTTTGACTCATAACTTCACAAAGGATGCTTTCCCAGGAAATTCTCTTGCTTTTTAGAGTAAAACTCTCCCCATTATACTAGTTACAGGCAGTGGTTTGAATCCCAAAGCTTTGGTTGGAGTTTTACACACATTTGCAGTGTTTATTGCTTAAAAATGCTTCCCAGCGCTTGCTGTATACTTTTTTTATTTTGACTGATAACTTCGCAAAGGATGCTTTCCAAGTAAATTCTCTTGCATTTTAGAATAAAACTCTCACTTTTATACTTGTTACAGGCAGTGGTTTGAATCCCAAAGCTTTGGTTATAGTTTTACACACATTTGCAGTTTTTATTGCTTAAAAATGCTTCCCAGCTCCCTCTGCTGTACACTTTTTTTTTTGTAACTCATAACTTCACAAACGATGCTTTCCCAGTAAATTCTCTTGCATTTTAGAGAAGAACTCTCCCCTTGATACTAGTTACAGGCAGTGGTTTGAATCCCAAAGCTTTGGTTGGAGTTTTACACACATTTGCAGTTCTTATTGCTTAAAAATGCTTCCCAGCGCCTGCTGTACACTTTTTTTATTTTCACTTATAAATTCACAAAGGATGCTTTCCCAGTAAAGTCTCTTGCTTTTTAGAGAAGAACTCTCCCCTTGATACTAGTTACAGGCAATGGTTTAAATCCCAAAGCTTTGGTTGGAGTTTTACACATATTTGCTCTTTTTATTGCTTAAAAATGCTTCCCAGCTCCTGCTGTACACTTTTTTTTATTTTGACTCATAACTTCACAAAGGATGCTTTCCAAGTAAATTCTCTTGCATTTTAGAGTAAAACTCTCCCCTTTATACGAGTTACAGGCAGTGGTTTGAATCCCAAAGCTTTGGTTATAGTTTTACACACATTTGCAGTTTTTATTGCTTAAAAATGCTTCCCAGCTCCCTCTGCTGTCCACTGTTTTTATTGTAACTCATAACGTCCCAAAGGATGCTTTCCCGGTAAATTCTCTTGCTTTTTAGAGTAAAACTCACCCCTTTATACAAGTTACAGGTTGTGGTTTGTAAGTTTTACACACATTTACAGTTTTTATTGCTTAAAAATGCCTCCCAGCGCCTGCTGTACACTTTTTTTTATTGTGACTCATAACTTCACAAAGGATGCTTTCCCAGTAAATTCGCTTGCTTTTTATAGTAAAACTATCCCCTTTATACTAGTTACAGGTTGTGGTTTGTGAGTTTTACACACATTTGCAGTTTTTATCTCTTAAAAATGCTCCCCAGCGGCTGCTGTACACTTTTTTTTATTTTGACTCATAACTTCCCAAAGGATGCTTTCCAAGTAAATTCTCTTGCATTTTAAAGTAAAACTCTCCCCTTTATACTAGTTACAGGAAGTGGTTTGAATCCCAAAGCTTTGGTTGGAGTTTTACAAACATTTGCTGTTTTTATTGCTTAAAAATGGTTCCCAGCGCCTGCTGTACACTTTTTTGATTTTCACTCATACCTTCACATATGATGCTTTCCAAGTAAAGTCTCTTGCTATTTCGAGTACAACTCTCCCCTTTATGCTAGTTACAGGTAGTGGTTTGAATCCCAAAGCTTTGGTAGGAGTTTTACACACATTTGCAGTTTTTATTGCTTAAAAATGCTTCCGAGCGCCTGCTGTACACTTTTTTTATTTTGACTCATAACTATACAAAGGATGCTTTCCCAGTAAATTCTCTTGCATTTTTGAATAAAACTCTCCCCTTTATGCTAGGTACAGGTAGTGGTTTGAATCCCAAAGCTTTGGTTGGAGTTTTACACACATTTGCAGTTTTTATTGCTAAAAAATGCTTCCCAGCTCCCTCTGCTGTACACTTTTTTTTATTGTAACTCATAACTTCAAAAAGGATGCTTTCCCAGTAAAGTCTCTTGCTTTTGAGAGTAGAATTCTCCCCTTTATACTAGTTACAGGCAGTGGTTTGAATCCCAAAGCTTTGGTTGGAGTTTTACACACATTTGCTGTTTTTATGACTTAAAAATGCTCACCAGCTCCCTCTGCTGTACACTTTTTTTATTTTCACTCATAACTTCACAAAGGATGCTTTCCAAGTAAAGTCTCTTGCTTTTTCGAGCACAACTCTCCCCTTTATGCTAGTTACAGGTAGTGGTTTGAATCCCAAAGCTTTGGTTGGAGTTTTACACACATTTGCAGTTTTTATTGCTTAAAAATGCTTCCGAGCGCCTGCTGTACACTTTTTTTATTTTGACTCATAACTTCACAAAGGATGCTTTCCCAGTAAATTCTCTTGCATTTTTGAGTAAAACTCTCCCCTTCATACTAGTTACAGGCAGTGGTTTGAATGCCAAAGCTTTGGTGGGAGTTTTACACACATTTGCAGTTTTTATCGCTTAAAAATGCTTACCAGCTCCCTCTGCTGTCCACTTTTTTTATTGTAACTCATAACTTCACTAAGGATGCTTTGCCGGTGAATTCTCTTGCTTTTTAGAGTAAAACTCTCCCCTTTATACAAGTTACAGGTTGTGGTTTGTAAGTTTTACACACATTTGCAGTTTTTATTGCTGAAAAATGCTTCCGAGCGCCTGCTGTAAACTTTTTTTATTTTGACTCAGAACTTCACAAAGGATGCTTTCCCAGTAAATTCTCTTGCTTTTTAGAATAGAACTCTCCCCTTTATACGAGTTACAGGCAGTGGTTTGAATCCCAAAGCTTTGGTTTGAGTTTTACACACATTTGCAGTTTTTATCGCTTAAAAATGCTTCCCAGCGCCTGCTGTACACTTTTTTTTATTGTGACTCATAACTTCACAAAGGATGCTTTCCCAGTAAATTCTGTTGCTTTTTATATTAAAACTATCCCCTTTATACTGGTTACAGGTTGTGAGTTTTACACACATTTGCAGTTTTTATCGCTTAAAAATGCTCCCCAGCGGCTGCTGTACACTTTTTTTATTTTGACTCATAACTTCACAAAGGATGCTTTCCCAGTAAATTCTCTTGTTTCTATCGTATAACACTCCGCTTTATACTAGTTGCAGGTTGTGGTTTGAATCCCAAAGCTTTGGTTGGAGTTTTACACACATTTGCAGTTTTTATTGCTGAAAAATGCTTCCCAGCGCCTTTGTAAACTTTTTTTATTTTGACTCAGAACTTCACAAAGGATGCTTTCCCAGTAAATTCTCTTGCTTTTTAGACTAAAACTCTCCCCTTTATACTAGTTCCAGCTTGTGGTTTGTGAGTTTTACAAACATTTGCAGTTTTTATTGCTTAAAAATGCTTGCCAGCTCCCTCTGCTGTACACTTTTTTTTATTGTAACTCAGAACTTCACAAAGAATGGTTTCCCAGTAAATTATCTTGCTTTTTAGAGTAAAACTCTCCCCTTTATACTAGTTACAGGTTGTGGTTCGTGAGTTTTACACACATTTGCAGTTTTTATCTCTTAAAAATGCTTCCCAGCGCCTGCTGTACAATTTTTTTATTTTGACTAATAACTTCACAAAGGATGCTTTCCCATTAAGTTATCTTGCTTTTAGAATGAAACTCTCCCCTTTATACTAGTTACAGACAGTGGTTTGAATCCCAAAGCTTTGGTTGGAGTTTTACACACATTTGCAGTTTTTATTGCTGAAAAATGCTTCCCAGCGCCTGCTAGTACACTTTTTTTATTTTGACTCATAACTTCCCAAAGGATGCTTTCCAAGTAAGTTCTCTTGAATTTTAGAGTAAAGCTCTCCCCTTTATACTAGTTACAGGCAGTGGTTTGAATCCCAAAGCTTTGGTTGGAGTTTTACACACATTTGTAGTTTTTATTGCTTAAAAATGCTTCCCAGCGCCTGCTGTACACTTTTTTTTATTTTGACTCATAACTTCACAAAGGATGCTTTCCCATTAAAGTCTCTTGCTTTTTAGAGTAGAACTCTCCCCTTAATACTAGTTACAGGTAGTGGTTTGAATCCGAACGCTTTGGTGGGAGTTTTACACACATTTGCAGTTTTTATCGCTTAAAAATGCTTACCAGCCTCCCTCTGCTGTCCACTTTTTTTATTGTAACTCATAACTTCACTAAGGATGCTTTCCCGGTAAATTATCTTGCTTTTTAGAGTAAAACTCTCCCCTTTATACAAGTTACAGGTTGTGGTTTGTAAGTTTTACACACATTTACAGTTTTTATTGCTTAAAAATGCTTCCCAGCGCCTGCTGTAGACTTTTTATATTTTGACTCAGAACTTCACAAAGGATGCTTTCCCAGTAAATTCTCTTGCTTTTTAGAGTAGAACTCTCCCCTTTATACTAGTTACAGGCAGTGGTTTGAATACCAAAGCTTTGGTTTGAGTTTTACACACATTTGCAGTTTTTATCGCTTAAAAATGCTTCCCAGCGCCTCCTGTACACTTTTTTTTATTGTGACTCATAACTTCACAAAGGATGCTTTCCCAGTAAATTCTGTTGCTTTTTATATTAAAACTATCCCCTTTATACTGGTTACAGGTTGTGAGTTTTACACACATTTGCAGTTTTTATCGCTTAAAAATGCTCCCCAGCGGCTGCTGTACACTTTTTTTATTTTGACTCATAACTTCACAAAGGATGCTTTCCCAGTAAATTCTCTTGTTTCTATCGTATAACACTCCGCTTTATACCAGTTGCAGGTTGTGGTTTGAATCCCAAAGCTTTGGTTGGAGTTTTACACACATTTGCAGTTTTTATTGCTGAAAAATGCTTCCCAGCGCCTTTGTAAACTTTTTTTATTTTGACTCAGAACTTCACAAAGGATGCTTTCCCAGTAAATTCTCTTGCTTTTTAGACTAAAACTCTCCCCTTTATACTAGTTCCAGCTTGTGGTTTGTGAGTTTTACAAACATTTGCAGTTTTTATTGCTTAAAAATGCTTGCCAGCTCCCTCTGCTGTACACTTTTTTTTATTGTAACTCAGAACTTCACAAAGAATGGTTTCCCAGTAAATTATCTTGCTTTTTAGAGTAAAACTCTCCCCTTTATACTAGTTACAGGTTGTGGTTCGTGAGTTTTACACACATTTGCAGTTTTTATCTCTTAAAAATGCTTCCCAGCGCCTGCTGTACAATTTTTTTATTTTCACTCATAACTGCACAAAGGATGCTTTCTCAGTAAAGTATCTTGCTTTTTAGAGTAAACTCTCCCCTTTATACTAGTTACAGGCAGTGGTTTGAATCCCAAAGCTTTGGTTGGAGTTTTACACACATTTGCAGTTTTTATTGCTTAAAAATGCTTCCCAGCTCCCTCTGCTGTACACTTTTTTTATTGTAACTCATAACTTCACAAAGGATGGTTTCCCAGTAAATTCTCTTGCTTTTTAGAGTAAAACTCTCCCCTTTATACTAGTTACAGGCAGTGGTTTGAATCCCAAAGCTTTGGTTGGAGTTTTACACACATTTGCAGTTTTTATTGCTTAAAAATGCTTCCCAGCTCCTGCTGTACACTCTTTTTATTTTGACTCATAACTTCACAAAGGATGCTTTCCCAGTAAATTCTCTTGCTTTTTAGAGTAAAACTCTCCCCTTTATACTAGTTACAGGCAGTGGTTTGAATCCCAAAGCTTTGGTTGGAGTTTTACACACATTTGCAGTTTTTATTGCTTAAAAATGCTTCCCAGCGCTTGCTGTATACTTTTTTTATTTTGACTGATAACTTCGCAAAGGATGCTTTCCAAGTAAATTCTCTTGCATTTTAGAATAAAACTCTCACCTTTTATACTAGTTACAGGCAGTGGTTTGAATCCCAAAGCTTTGGTTATAGTTTTACACACATTTGCAGTTTTTATTGCTTAAAAATGCTTCCCAGCTCCCTCTGCTGTACACTTTTTTTTTTGTAACTCATAACTTCACAAACGATGCTTTCCCAGTAAATTCTCTTGCATTTTTAGAGAAGAACTCTCCCCTTGATACTAGTTACAGGCAGTGGTTTGAATCCCAAAGCTTTGGTTGGAGTTTTACACACATTTGCAGTTCTTATTGCTTAAAAATGCTTCCCAGCGCCTGCTGTACACTTTTTTTATTTTCACTTATAAATTCACAAAGGATGCTTTCCCAGTAAAGTCTCTTGCTTTTTAGAGAAGAACTCTCCCCTTGATACTAGTTACAGGCAGTGGTTTGAATCCCAAAGCTTTGGTTGGAGTTTTACACACATTTGCAGTTTTTATTGCTTAAAAATGCTTCCCAGCTCCTGCTGTACACTTTTTTTTATTTGTACTCATAACTTCACAAAGGATGCTTTCCCAGTAAATTCTCTTGCATTTTAGAGTAAAACTCTCCCCTTTATACTAGTTACAGGCAGTGGTTTGAATCCCAAAGCTTTGGTTGGAGTTTTACACACATTTGCAGTTTTTATTGCTTAAAAATGCTTCCCAGCGCCTGCTGTACACTTTTTTTATTTTAACTCATAACTTCACAAAGGATGCTTTCCCAGTAAATTCTCTTGCTTTTTAGAGTAAAACTCTCCCCTTTATACTAGTTACAGGCAGTGGTTTGAATCCCAAAGCTTTGGTTGGAGTTTTACACACATTTGCAGTTTTTATTGCTTAAAAATGCTTCCCAGCGCCTGCTGTACACTTTTTTTTATTGTGACTCATAACTTCACAAAGGATGCTTTCCCAGTAAATTCGCTTGCTTTTTATAGTAAAACTATCCCCTTTATACTAGTTACAGGTTGTGGTTTGTGAGTTTTACACACATTTGCAGTTTTTATCTCTTAAAAATGCTCCCCAGCGGCGGCTGTACACTTTTTTTTATTTTGACTCATAACTTCCCAAAGGATGCTTTCCAAGTAAATTCTCTTGCATTTTAAAGTAAAACTCTCCCCTTTATACTAGTTACAGGAAGTGGTTTGAATCCCAAAGCTTTGGTTGGAGTTTTACAAACATTTGCTGTTTTTATTGCTTAAAAATGGTTCCCAGCGCCTGCTGTACACTTTTTTGATTTTCACTCATACCTTCACATATGATGCTTTCCAAGTAAAGTCTCTTGCTATTTCGAGTACAACTCTCCCCTTTATGCTAGTTACAGGTAGTGGTTTGAATCCCAAAGCTTTGGTAGGAGTTTTACACACATTTGCAGTTTTTATTGCTTAGAAATGCTTCCGAGCGCCTGCTGTACACTTTTTTTATTTTGACTCATAACTATACAAAGGATGCTTTCCCAGTAAATTCTCTTGCATTTTTGAATAAAACTCTCCCCTTTATGCTAGGTACAGGTAGTGGTTTGAATCCCAAAGCTTTGGTTGGAGTTTTACACACATTTGCAGTTTTTATTGCTAAAAAATGCTTCCCAGCTCCCTCTGCTGTACACTTTTTTTTATTGTAACTCATAACTTCAAAAAGGATGCTTTCCCAGTAAAGTCTCTTGCTTTTGAGAGTAGAACTCTCCCCTTTATACTAGTTACAGGCAGTGGTTTGAATCCCAAAGCTTTGGTTGGAGTTTTACACACATTTGCAGTTTTTATTGCTTAAAAATGCTTCCGAGCGCCTGCTGTACACTTTTTTTATTTTGACTCATAACTTCACAAAGGATGCTTTCCCAGTAAATTCTCTTGCATTTTTGAGTAAAACTCTCCCCTTCATACTAGTTACAGGCAGTGGTTTGAATGCCAAAGCTTTGGTGGGAGTTTTACACACATTTGCAGTTTTTATCGCTTAAAAATGCTTACCAGCTCCCTCTGCTGTCCACTTTTTTTATTGTAACTCATAACTTCACTAAGAATGCTTTGCCGGTGAATTCTCTTGCTTTTTAGAGTAAAACTCTCCCCTTTATACAAGTTACAGGTTGTGGTTTGTAATTTTTACACACATTTGCAGTTTTTATTGCTGAAAAATGCTTCCGAGCGCCTGCTGTAAACTTTTTTTATTTTGACTCAGAACTTCACAAAGGATGCTTTCCCAGTAAATTCTCTTGCTTTTTAGAGTAGAACTCTCCCCTTTATACGAGTTACAGGCAGTGGTTTGAATACCAAAGCTTTGGTTTGAGTTTTACACACATTTGCAGTTTTTATCGCTTAAAAATGCTTCCCAGCGCCTGCTGTACACTTTTTTTTATTGTGACTCATAACTTCACAAAGGATGCTTTCCCAGTAAATTCTGTTGCTTTTTATATTAAAACTATCCCCTTTATACTGGTTACAGGTTGTGAGTTTTACACACATTTGCAGTTTTTATCGCTTAAAAATGCTCCCCAGCGGCTGCTGTACACTTTTTTTATTTTGACTCATAACTTCACAAAGGATGCTTTCCCAGTAAATTCTCTTGTTTCTATCGTATAACACTCCGCTTTATACTAGTTGCAGGTTGTGGTTTGAATCCCAAAGCTTTGGTTGGAGTTTTACACACATTTGCAGTTTTTATTGCTGAAAAATGCTTCCCAGCGCCTTTGTAAACTTTTTTTTATTTTGACTCAGAACTTCACAAAGGATGCTTTCCCAGTAAATTCTCTTGCTTTTTAGACTAAAACTCTCCCCTTTATACTAGTTCCAGCTTGTGGTTTGTGAGTTTTACAAACATTTGCAGTTTTTATTGCTTAAAAATGCTTGCCAGCTCCCTCTGCTGTACACTTTTTTTTATTGTAACTCAGAACTTCACAAAGAATGGTTTCCCAGTAAATTATCTTGCTTTTTAGAGTAAAACTCTCCCCTTTATACTAGTTACAGGTTGTGGTTCGTGAGTTTTACACACATTTGCAGTTTTTATCTCTTAAAAATGCTTCCCAGCGCCTGCTGTACAATTTTTTTATTTTGACTAATAACTTCACAAAGGATGCTTTCCCATTAAGTTATCTTGCTTTTTAGAATGAAACTCTCCCCTTTATACTAGTTACAGACAGTGGTTTGAATCCCAAAGCTTTGGTTGGAGTTTTACACACATTTGCAGTTTTTATTGCTGAAAAATGCTTCCCAGCGCCTGCTATACACTTTTTTTATTTTGACTCATAACTTCCCAAAGGATGCTTTCCAAGTAAGTTCTCTTGAATTTTAGAGTAAAGCTCTCCCCTTTATACTAGTTACAGGCAGTGGTTTGAATCCCAAAGCTTTGGTGGGAGTTTTACACACATTTGTTGTTTTTATTGCTTAAAAATGCTTCCCAGCGCCTGCTGTACACTTTTTTTTATTTTGACTCATAACTTCACAAAGGATGCTTTCCCATTAAAGTCTCTTGCTTTTTAGAGTAGAACTCTCCCCTTAAAACTAGTTACAGGTAGTGGTTTGAAACCGAACGCTTTGGTGGGAGTTTTACACACATTTGCAGTTTTTATCGCTTAAAAATGCTTACCACCTCCCTCTGCTGTCCACTTCTTTTATTGTAACTCTTAACTTCACTAAGGATGCTTTCCCGGTAAATTATCTTGCTTTTTAGAGTAAAACGCTCCCCTTTATACAAGTTACAGGTTGTGGTTTGTAAGTTTTACACACATTTACAGTTTTTATTGCTTAAAAATGCTTCCCAGCGCCTGCTGTAGACTTTTTATATTTTGACTCAGAACTTCACAAAGGATGCTTTCCCAGTAAATTCTCTTGCTTTTTAGAGTAGAACTCTCCCCTTTATACTAGTTACAGGCAGTGGTTTGAATACCAAAGCTTTGGTTTGAGTTTTACACACATTTGCAGTTTTTATCGCTTAAAAATGCTTCCCAGCGCCTCCTGTACACTTTTTTTTATTGTGACTCATAACTTCACAAAGGATGCTTTCCCAGTAAATTCTGTTGCTTTTTATATTAAAACTATCCCCTTTATACTGGTTACAGGTTGTGAGTTTTACACACATTTGCAGTTTTTATCGCTTAAAAATGCTCCCCAGCGGCTGCTGTACACTTTTTTTATTTTGACTCATAACTTCACAAAGGATGCTTTCCCAGTAAATTCTCTTGTTTCTATCGTATAACACTCCGCTTTATACCAGTTGCAGGTTGTGGTTTGAATCCCAAAGCTTTGGTTGGAGTTTTACACACATTTGCAGTTTTTATTGCTGAAAAATGCTTCCCAGCGCCTTTGTAAACTTTTTTTATTTTGACTCAGAACTTCACAAAGGATGCTTTCCCAGTAAATTCTCTTGCTTTTTAGACTAAAACTCTCCCCTTTATACTAGTTCCAGCTTGTGGTTTGTGAGTTTTACAAACATTTGCAGTTTTTATTGCTTAAAAATGCTTGCCAGCTCCCTCTGCTGTACACTTTTTTTTATTGTAACTCAGAACTTCACAAAGAATGGTTTCCCAGTAAATTATCTTGCTTTTTAGAGTAAAACTCTCCCCTTTATACTAGTTACAGGTTGTGGTTCGTGAGTTTTACACACATTTGCAGTTTTTATCTCTTAAAAATGCTTCCCAGCGCCTGCTGTACAATTTTTTTATTTTGACTAATAACTTCACAAAGGATGCTTTCCCATTAAGTTATCTTGCTTTTTAGAATGAAACTCTCCCCTTTATACTAGTTACAGACAGTGGTTTGAATCCCAAAGCTTTGGTTGGAGTTTTACACACATTTGCAGTTTTTATTGCTGAAAAATGCTTCCCAGCGCCTGCTATACACTTTTTTTATTTTGACTCATAACTTCCCAAAGGATGCTTTCCAAGTAAGTTCTCTTGAATTTTAGAGTAAAGCTCTCCCCTTTATACTAGTTACAGGCAGTGGTTTGAATCCCAAAGCTTTGGTTGGAGTTTTACACACATTTGTTGTTTTTATTGCTTAAAAATGCTTCCCAGCGCCTGCTGTACACTTTTTTTTATTTTGACTCATAACTTCACAAAGGATGCTTTCCCATTAAAGTCTCTTGCTTTTTAGAGTAGAACTCTCCCCTTAAAACTAGTTACAGGTAGTGGTTTGAATCCGAACGCTTTGGTGGGAGTTTTACACACATTTGCAGTTTTTATCGCTTAAAAATGCTTACCACCTCCCTCTGCTGTCCACTTTTTTTATTGTAACTCTTAACTTCACTAAGGATGCTTTCCCGGTAAATTATCTTGCTTTTTAGAGTAAAACGCTCCCCTTTATACAAGTTACAGGTTGTGGTTTGTAAGTTTTACACACATTTACAGTTTTTATTGCTTAAAAATGCTTCCCAGCGCCTGCTGTAGACTTTTTATATTTTGACTCAGAACTTCACAAAGGATGCTTTCCCAGTAAATTCTCTTGCTTTTTAGAGTAGAACTCTCCCCTTTATACTAGTTACAGGCAGTGGTTTGAATACCAAAGCTTTGGTTTGAGTTTTACACACATTTGCAGTTTTTATTGCTTAAAAATGCTTCCCAGCGCCTGCTGTACACTTTTTTTTATTGTGACTCATAACTTCACAAAGGATGCTTTCCCAGTAAATTCTCTTGCTTTTTATAGTAAAACTACCCCCTTTATACTAATTACAGGTTGGGGTTTGTGAGTTTTACACACATTTGCAGTTTTTATCTCTTAAAAATGCTCCCCAGCGGCTGCTGTACACTTTTTTTATTTTGACTCATAACTTCACAAAGGATGCTTTCCCAGTAAATTCTCTTTTTTTTAATCGTATAACACTCCGCTTTATACTAGTTGCAGGTTGTGGTTTGAATCCCAAAGCTTTGGTTGGAGTTTTACACACATTTGCAGTTTTTATTGCTGAAAAATGCTTCCCAGCGCCTTTGTAAACTTTTTTTATTTTGACTCAGAACTTCACAAAGGATGCTTTCCCAGTAAATTCTCTTTTTTTTTATCGTATAACACTCCGCTTTATACTAGTTGCAGGTTGTGGTTTGAATCCCAAAGCTTTGGTTGGAGTTTTACACACATTTGCAGTTTTTATCGCTTAAAAATGCTTCCCAGCGCGTGCTGTACACCTTTTTTATTTTGACTCATAACTTCACAAAGGATGCTTTCCCATGAAATTCTCTTGCTTTTTAGAATAAAACTCTCCCCTTTATAATAGTTACAGAAAGTGGTTTGAATCCCAAAGCTTTGGTTGGAGTTTTACACACATTTGTTGTTTTTATTGCTTAAAAATGCTTCCCAGCGCCTGCTGTACACTTTTTTTTATTTTGACTCATAACTTCACAAAGGATGCTTTCCCATTAAAGTCTCTTGCTTTTTAGAGTAGAACTCTCCCCTTAAAACTAGTTACAGGTAGTGGTTTGAATCCGAACGCTTTGGTGAGAGTTTTACACACATTTGCAGTTTTTATCGCTTAAAAATGCTTACCACCTCCCTCTGCTGTCCACTTTTTTTATTGTAACTCTTAACTTCACTAAGGATGCTTTCCCGGTAAATTATCTTGCTTTTTAGAGTAAAACGCTCCCCTTTATACAAGTTACAGGTTGTGGTTTGTAAGTTTTACACACATTTACAGTTTTTATTGCTTAAAAATGCTTCCCAGCGCCTGCTGTAGACTTTTTATATTTTGACTCAGAACTTCAGAAAGGATGCTTTCCCAGTAAATTCTCTTGCTTTTTAGAGTAGAACTCTCCCCTTTATACTAGTTACAGGCAGTGGTTTGAATCCCAAAGCTTTGGTTGGAGTTTTACACACATTTGCAGTTTTTATTCGCTTAAAAATGCTTCCCAGCGCCTGCTGTACACTTTTTTTATTGTGACTCATAACTTCACAAAGGATGCTTTCCAGTAAATTCTCTTGCATTTTTAGAGTAAAACTACTCCCCTTTATACTAGTTACAGGCAGTGGTTTGAATCCCAAAGCTTTGTTGGAGTTTTACACACATTTGCAGTTTTTATCTCTTAAAAATGCTTCCCCAGCGGCCTGCTGTACACTTTTTTTATTTGACTCATAACTTCACAAAGGATGCTTTCCCAGTAAATTCTCTTACTTTTTAGAGTATAACTACTCCCCTTTATACTAGTTACAGGCAGTGGTTTGAATCCCAAAGCTTTGGTTGGAGTTTTACACACATTTGCAGTTTTTATTGCTGAAAAATGCTTCCCAGCGCCTTTGTAAACTTTTTTTATTTTGACTCAGAACTTCACAAAGGATGCTTTCCCAGTAAATTCTCTTTTTTTTTATTGTATAACACTCCGCTTTATACTAGTTGCAGGTTGTGGTTTGAATCCCAAAGCTTTGGTTGGAGTTTTACACACATTTGCAGTTTTTATCGCTTAAAAATGCTTCCCAGCGCGTGCTGTACACCTTTTTTATTTTGACTCATAACTTCACAAAGGATGCTTTCCCATGAAATTCTCTTGCTTTTTAGAGTAAAACTCTCCCCTTTATAATAGTTACAGGAAGTGGTTTGAATCCCAAAGCTTTGGTTGGAGTTTTACACACTTTTGTTGTTTTTATTGCTTAAAAATGCTTCCCAGCGTCTGCTGTAAACTTTTTTTTATTTTGAATAATAACTTCAAAAAGGATGCTTTCCCAGTAAAGTCTCTTGTTTTTTAGAGTAGAACTCTCCCCTTTATACTAGTTACAGGCAGTGGTTTGAATCCCAAAGCTTTGGTTGGAGTTTTACACACATTTGCAGTTTTTATTGCTTAAAAATGCTTCCCAGCGCCTGCTGTACACTTTTTTTATTTTGACTCATAACTTCACAAAGGATGCTTTCCAAGTAAATTCTCTTGCATTTAGAGGAAAACTCTCCCCTTTATACTAGTTACAGGCAGTGGTTTGAATCCCAAAGTTTTGGTTGGAGGTTTACACACATTTGCAGTTTTTATTGCTTAAAAATGCTTCCCAGCTCCTCTGCTGTACACTTTTTTTATTTTAACTCATAACTTCACAAAGGATGCTTTCCCAGTAAATTCTCTTGCTTTTAGAGTAAAACTCTCCCCTTTATACTAGTTACAGGCAGTGGTTTGAATCCCAAAGCTTTGGTTGGAGTTTTACACACATTTGCAGTTTTTATTGCTTAAAAATGCTTCCCAGCGCCTGCTGTACACTTTTTTTATTTTCACTCATAACTTCACAAAGGATGCTTTCCAAGTAAAGTCTCTTGCTTTTGAGAGTAGAACTCTCCCCTTTATACTAGTTACAGGCAGTGGTTTGAATCCCAAAGCTTTGGTTGGAGTTTTACACACATCTGCAGTTTTTATTGCTTAAAAATGCTTCCCAGCACCTGCTGTACACTTTTTTTTATTTTAACTCATAACTTCACAAAGGATGCTTTCCCAGTAAATTCTCTTGACCTTTCGAGTAGAACTCTCCCCTTTATACTAGTTACAGGCACTGGTTTGAATCCCAAAGCTTTGGTTGGAGTTTGACACCCATTTGCTGTTTTTATTGCTTAAAAATGCTTCGCAGCGCCTGCTGTACACTTTTTTTATTTTCACTTTTAAATTCACAAAGGATGCTTTCCCAGTAAAGTCTCTTGATTTTTCGAGTACAACTCTCCCCTTTATACTAGTTACAGGCAGTGGTTTGAATCCCAAAGCTTTGGTTGGAGTTTTACACACATTTGCTGTTTTTATTGCTTAAAAATGCTTCCCAGCGCTTGCTGTACACTTTTTGTATTTTGACTCATAACTTCACAAAGGATGCTTTCCAAGTAAATTCTCTTGCTTTTTAGAGTAAAACTCTCCCCTTTATACTAGTTACAGGCAGTGGTTTGAATCCCAAAGCTTTGGTTGGACGTATACAAACATTTGCAGTTTTTTATTGCTTAAAAATGCTTCCCAGCGCCTGCTGTACACTTTTTTTATTTTGACTCATAACTTCACAAAGGATGCTTTCCAAGTAAATTCTCTTGCATTTAAGAGTAAAACTCTCCCCTTTATACTAGTTACAGGCAGTGGTTTGAATCCCAAAGCTTTGGTTGGAGTTTTACAAACATTTGCTGTTTTTATTGCTTAAAAATTCTCCCCAGCTCCCGCTGCTGTACACTTTTTTTATTTTAACTCATAACTTCACAAAGGATGCTTTCCCAGTAAATTCTGTTGCCTTTTAGAGTAAAACTCTCCCCTTTATACTAGTTACAGGCAGTGGTTTCAATCCCAAAGCTTTGGTTGGAGTTTTACAAACATTTGCAGTTTTTATTGCTTACAAATGCTTCCCAGCGCCTGCTGTACACTTTTTTTATTTTCACTCATAACTTCACAAAGGATGCTTTCCAAGTAAAGTCTCTTGCTTTTGAGAGTAGAACTCTCCCCTTTATACTAGTTACAGGCAGTGGTTTGAATCCCAAAGCTTTGGTTGGAGTTTTACACACATCTGCAGTTTTTATTGCTTAAAAATGCTTCCCAGCACCTGCTGTACACTTTTTTTTATTTTAACTCATAACTTCACAAAGGATGCTTTCCCAGTAAATTCTCTTGACCTTTCGAGTAGAACTCTCCCCTTTATACTAGTTACAGGCACTGGTTTGAATCCCAAAGCTTTGGTTGGAGTTTGACACCCATTTGCTGTTTTTATTGCTTAAAAATGCTTCGCAGCGCCTGCTGTACACTTTTTTTATTTTCACTTTTAAATTCACAAAGGATGCTTTCCCAGTAAAGTCTCTTGATTTTTCGAGTACAACTCTCCCCTTTATACTAGTTACAGGCAGTGGTTTGAATCCCAAAGCTTTGGTTGGAGTTTTACACACATTTGCTGTTTTTATTGCTTAAAAATGCTTCCCAGCGCTTGCTGTACACTTTTTGTATTTTGACTCATAACTTCACAAAGGATGCTTTCCAAGTAAATTCTCTTGCTTTTTAGAGTAAAACTCTCCCCTTTATACTAGTTACAGGCAGTGGTTTGAATCCCAAAGCTTTGGTTGGACGTATACAAACATTTGCAGTTTTTTATTGCTTAAAAATGCTTCCCAGCGCCTGCTGTACACTTTTTTTATTTTGACTCATAACTTCACAAAGGATGCTTTCCAAGTAAATTCTCTTGCATTTAAGAGTAAAACTCTCCCCTTTATACTAGTTACAGGCAGTGGTTTGAATCCCAAAGCTTTGGTTGGAGTTTTACAAACATTTGCTGTTTTTATTGCTTAAAAATTCTCCCCAGCTCCCGCTGCTGTACACTTTTTTTATTTTAACTCATAACTTCACAAAGGATGCTTTCCCAGTAAATTCTGTTGCCTTTTAGAGTAAAACTCTCCCCTTTATACTAGTTACAGGCAGTGGTTTCAATCCCAAAGCTTTGGTTGGAGTTTTACAAACATTTGCTGTTTTTATGAGTTAAAAATGCTCCACAGCTTCCTCTGCTGTACACTTTTTTTATTGTAACTCATAACTTCACAAAGGATGCTTTCCCAGTAAATTCTCTTGCTTTTTAGAGTAAAACTCTCCCCTTTATACTATTTACAGGCAGTGGTTGAATCCCAAAGCTTTGGTTGGAGTTTTACACACATTTGCTGTTTTTATTGCTTAAAAATGCTTCCCAGCGCCTTTCTGTTCACTTTTTTTATTTTGACTCATAACTTCACAAAGGATGCTGTCCCAGTACATTCTCTTGCTTTTTAGAGTAAAACTCTCCCCTTTAAACTAGTTACAGAAAGTGGTTTGAATCCCAAAGCTTTGGTTGGAGTTTTACAAACATTTGCAGTTTTTATTGCTTACAAATGCTTCCCAGCGCCTGCTGTACACTTTTTTTATTTTTACTCATAACTTCACAAATGATGCTTTCCCAGTAAATTCTCTTGACCTTTCGAGTAGAACTCTCCCCTTTATACTAGTTACAGGCACTGGTTTGAATCCCAAAGCTTTGGTTGGAGTTTGACACCCATTTGCTGTTTTTATTGCTTAAAAATGCTTCGCAGCGCCTGCTGTACACTTTTTTTATTTTCACTTTTAAATTCACAAAGGATGCTTTCCAAGTAAATTCTCTTGCATTTTAGAGTAAAACTCTCCCCTTCATACTAGTTACAGGCAGTGGTTTGAATCCCAAAGCTTTGGTTGAAGTTTTACACACATTTGCTGTTTTTATGACTTAAAAATGCTTCCCAGCGCCTGCTGTACACTTTTTGTATTTTGACTCATAACTTCACAAAGGATGCTTTCCAAGTAAATTCTCTTGCATTTTAGAGTAAAACTATCCCCTTTATACTAGTTACAGGCAGTGGTTTGAATCCCAAAGCTTTGGTTGAAGTTTTACACATATTTGCTGTTTTTATGACTTAAAAATGTTCCCCAGCTCCCTCTGCTGTACACATTTTGTATTGTAACTCATAACTTCACAAAGATGCTTTCCCATTAAATTCTCTTGCTTTTTTGAGTAAAACTCTCCCCTTTATACTAGTTACAGGCAGTGGTTTGAATCCCAAAGCTTTGGTTGGAGTTTTACACACATTTGCAGTTTTTATTGCTTAAAAATGCTTCGCAGCGCCTGCTGTACACTTTTTTTTTTCACTTTTAAATTCACAAAGGATGCTTTCCGAGTAAAGTCTCTTGCTTTTTAGAGTAAAACTCTCCCCTTTATCCGAGTTACAAGCAGTGGTTTGAATCCCAAAGCTTTGGTTCGAGTTTTACAAACATTTGCAGTTTTTATTGCTTAAAAATGCTTCCCAGCAAATGCTGTACACTTTTTTTATTTTAACTCATAACTTCACAAAGGATGCTTTCCCAGTAAATTCTCTTGCCTTTTCGAGTAGAACTCTCCCCTTTATACTAGTTACAGGCACTGGTTTGAATCCCAAAGCTTTGGTTGGAGTTTGACACACATTTGCTGTTTTTATTGCTTAAAAATGCTTCGCAGCGCATGCTGTACACTTTTTTTATTTTCACTTTTAAATTCACAAAGGATGCTTTCCCAGTAAATTCTCTTGCTTTTTAGAGTAGAACTCTCCCATTTATACTAGTTAAAGGCAGTGGTTTGCATCCCAAAGCTTTGGTTTGAGGTTTACACACATTTGCAGTTTTTATTGCTTTAAAATTCTTCCCAGCGCCTGCTGTACACTTTTTTTACTGAAACTCATAACTTCACAAAGGATGCTTTCCCAGTACATTCTCTTGCTTTTTAGAGTAAAACTCTCCCCTTTATACTAGTTACAGGCAGTGGTTTGAATCCCAAAGCTTTGGTTGGACGTATACAAACATTTGCAGTTTTTTATTGCTTAAAAATGCTTCCCAGCGCCTGCTGTACACTTTTTTTATTTTGACTCATAACTTCACAAAGGATGCTTTCCAAGTAAATTCTCTTGCATTTAAGAGTAAAACTCTCCCCTTTATACTAGTTACAGGCAGTGGTTTGAATCCCAAAGCTTTGGTTGGAGTTTTACAAACATTTGCTGTTTTTATTGCTTAAAAATTCTCCCCAGCTCCCGCTGCTGTACACTTTTTTTATTTTAACTCATAACTTCACAAAGGATGCTTTCCCAGTAAATTCTGTTGCCTTTTAGAGTAAAACTCTCCCCTTTATACTAGTTACAGGCAGTGGTTTCAATCCCAAAGCTTTGGTTGGAGTTTTACAAACATTTGCTGTTTTTATGAGTTAAAAATGCTCCACAGCTTCCTCTGCTGTACACTTTTTTATTTGTAACTCATAACTTCACAAAGGATGCTTTCCCAGTAAATTCTCTTGCTTTTTAGAGTAAAACTCTCCCCTTTATACTAGTTACAGGCAGTGGTTTGAATCCCAAAGCTTTGGTTGGAGTTTTACACACATTTGCTGTTTTTATTGCTTAAAAATGCTTCCCAGCGCCTCTGCTGTACACTTTTTTTATTTTGACTCATAACTTCACAAAGGATGCTTTCCCAGTAAATTCTCTTGCTTTTTAGAGTAAAACTCTCCCCTTTAATACTAGTTACAGGCAGTGGTTTGAATCCCAAAGCTTTGGTTGGAGTTTTACAAACATTTGCAGTTTTTATTGCTTAAAAATGCTTCCCAGCGCCTGCTGTACACTTTTTTTATTTTACTCATAACTTCACAAAGGATGCTTTCCCAGTAAATTCTCTTGACTTTTCAGAGTAGAACTCTCCCCTTTATACTAGTTACAGGCAGTGGTTTGAATCCCAAAGCTTTGGTTGGAGTTTGACACCCATTTGCTGTTTTTATTGCTTAAAAATGCTTCGCAGCGCCTGCTGTACACTTTTTTTATTTTCACTTTTAAATTCACAAAGGATGCTTTCCAAGTAAATTCTCTTGCATTTTAGAGTAAAACTCTCCCCTTCATACTAGTTACAGGCAGTGGTTTGAATCCCAAAGCTTTGGTTGAAGTTTTACACACATTTGCTGTTTTTATGACTTAAAAATGCTTCCCAGCGCCTGCTGTACACTTTTTGTATTTTGACTCATAACTTCACAAAGGATGCTTTCCAAGTAAATTCTCTTGCATTTTAGAGTAAAACTATCCCCTTTATACTAGTTACAGGCAGTGGTTTGAATCCCAAAGCTTTGGTTGGAGTTTTACACACATTTGCTGATTTTATTGCTGAAAAATGATCCCCAGCTCCCTCTGCTGTACACTTTTTTTTATTGTAACTTCTAACTTTACAAAGGATGCTTTCGCAGTAAATTCTCTTGCTTTTTGGAGAAGAACTCTCCCCTTTATACTAGTTACAGGCAGTCATTTGAATCCCAAAACTTTGGTTGGAGTTTTACACACATTTGCAGTTTTTATTGCTCAAAAATGCTTCCCAGCGCCTGCTGTGCACTTTCTTTATTTTGACTCATAACTTCACAAAGGATGCTTTCCCAGTAAAGTCTCTTGCATTTTAGAGTAAAACTCTCCCATTTATACTAGTTACAGGCAGTGGTTTGAATCCCAAAGCTTTGGTTGGAGTTTTACAAACATTTGCAGTTTTTATTGCTGAAAAATGCTTCCCAGCGCCTGCTGTACACTTTTTTTATTTTGACTCATCACTTCACAAAGGATGCTTTCCAAGTAAATTCTCTTGTATTTTAGAGTAAAACTCTCCCCTTTATACTAGTTACAGGCAGTGGTTTGAATCCCAAAGCTTTGGTTGGAGTTTTACACACATTTGCTGTTTTTATTGCTTAAAAATGCTTCCCAGCTTCCTCTGCTGTACACTTTTTTTAATGTAACTCATAACTTCACAAAGGATGCTTTCCCATTAAATTATCTTGCGTTTTCGAGTAAAACTATCCCCTTTATACGTGTTACAGGCAATTGTTTGAATACCAAAGCTTTGGTTGGAGTTTTACACACATTTGCTGTTTTTATTGCTTAAAAATGCTCCCCAGCTCCCTCTGCTGTACACTTTTTTTATTTTAACTCATAACTTCACAAAGGATGCTTTCCCAGTAAATTCTCTTGCTTTTGAGAGTAAAACGATCCCCTTTATACTAGTTACAGGAAGTGGTTTGAATCCCAAAGCTTTGTTTGGAGTTTTACACACATTTGCAGTTTTTATTGCTTAAAAATGCTCCCCAGCTCCCTCTGCTGTACACTTTTTTTATTGAAACTCATAACTTCACAAAGGATGCTTTCCCAGGACATTCTCTTGCTTTTTAGAGTAAAACGCTCCCCTTTATTCTAGTTACAGGCAGTGGTTTGAATCCCAAAGCTTTGGTTGGAGTTTTACACACATTTGCTGTTTTTATTGCTTGAAAATGCTTCCCAGCGCCTGCTGTACACTTTTTTTAAATTTTGACTCATAACTTCAGAAAGGATGCTTTCCAAGTATAGTCTCTTGTTTTTTGGAATATAACTCTCCCCGTTATACTAGTTACGGGCAGTGGTTTGAATCCCTAAGCTTTGGTTGGAGTTTTACACACATTTGCAGTTTTTATTGCTTAAAAATGCTTCCCAGCTCCCTCTGCTGTACACTTTTTTAATTTTGACTCATAACTTCACAAAGGATGCTTTCCAAGTAAAGTCTCTTGCATTTTAGAGTAAAATTCTCCCCTTTATACTAGTTACAGGCAGTAGTTTGAATCCCGAAAGTTTGGTTGGAGTTTTACAAACATTTTCTGTTTTTATTGCTTAAAATGCTTCCCAGCTCCCTCTGCTATACACGTTTTTTATTGTAACTCATAACTTCACAAAGGATGATTTCCATGTAAATTCTCTTGCATTTTAGAGTAAAACTCTCCCCTTTGTACTAGTTACAGGCAGTGATTTGAATCCCAAAGCTTTGGTTGGAATTTTACACACATTTGCTGTTTTTATTGCTTAGAAATGCTTCCCAGCGCCTGTTGTACACTTTTTTTAATTTTGACTCATAACTTCACAAAGGATGCTTTCCAAGTAAATTCTCTTGCATTTTAGAGTAAATCTCTCCCCTTTATACTAGTTACAGGCAGTGGTTTGAATCCCAAAGCTTTGGTTGGAATTTTACACACATTTGCTGTTTTTATTGCTTAAAAATGCTTCCCAGCGCCTGCTGTACACTTTTTTTAATTTTGACTCATAACTTCACAAAGGATGCTTTCCAAGTAAAGTCTCTTGTTTTTTAGAGTAGAACTCTCCCCTTTATACTAGTTACAGGCAGTGGTTTGAATCCCAAAGCTTTGGTTGGAGTTTACCACACATTTGCTGTTTTTATGACATAAAAATGCTCCCCAGCTCCCTCTGCTGTAAACTTTTTTTTTTGTAACTCATAACTTCACAAAGATGCTTTCCCAGTAAATTCTCTTGCTTTTTTGAGTAAAACTCTCCCCTTTATACTAGTTACAGGCAGTGGTTTGAATCCCAAAGCTTTGCTTGGAGTTTTAAACACATTTGCAGTTTCTATTGCTTAAAAATGCTTCCCAGCTCCATCTGCTGTACACTTTTTTTTATTATAACTCATAACTTCACAAAGGATGGTTTCCCAGTAAATTGTCTTGCTTTTTAGAATTAAACTCTCCCAATTATACTAGTTACAGGCATTGGTTTGAATCCCAAAGCTTTGGTTGGAGTTTTACAAACATTTGCAGTTTTTATTGCTGAAACTTTTTCATTTTGACTCATAACTTCACAAAGGATGCTTTCCAAGTAAATTCTCTTGCTTTTTTGAGTAAAACTCTCCCCTTTATACTAGTTACAGGCAGTGGTTTTAATCCCAAAGCTTTGGTTGGAGTTTTACACACATTTGCAGTTTTTATTGCTTAAAAATGCCTCCCAGCTCCCTCTGCTGTACACTTTTTTTTATTGAAACTCATAACTTCACAAAGGATGCTTTCCCAGTACATTCTCTTACTTTTTAGAGTAAAACTCTCCCCTTTATACTAGTTACAGGCAGTGGTTTGAATCCCAAAGCTTTGGTTGGAGTTTTACACACATTTGCAGTTTTTATTGCTTAAAAATGCTTCCCAGCGCCTGCTGTACACTTTTTTTATTTTGACTCATAACTTCACAAAGGATGCTTTCCCAGTACATTCTCTTGCTTTTTAGAGTAAAACTCTCCCCTTTATACAAGTCACAGGCAGTGGTTTGAATCCCAAAGCTTTGGTTGGACTTTTACAAACATTTGCAGTTTTTATTGCTTAAAAATGCTTCCCAGCGCCTGCTGTACACTTTTTTTATTTTGACTCATAACTTCACAAAGGATGCTTTCCAAGTAAATTCTCTTGCATTTTAGAGTAAAACTCTCCCCTTTATACAAGTTACAGTCAGTGGTTTGAATCCCAAAGCTTTGGTTGGACTTTTACAAACATTTGCAGTTTTTATTGCTTAAAAATGCTTCCCAGCGCCTGCTGTACACTTTTTTTTATTTTGACTCATAACTTCACAAAGGATGCTTTCCAAGTAAATTCTCTTGCATTTTAGAGTAAAACTATCCCCTTTATACTAGTTACAGGCAGTGGTTTGAATCCCAAAGCTTTGGTTGGAGTTTTACACACATTTGCTGTTTTTATTGCTTTAAAATGCTTCCCAGCGCCTGCTGTACACTTTTTTTATTTTCACTTATAACTTCACAAAGGATGCTTTCCCAGTAAATTCTCTTGCTTTTGAGAGTAGAACTCTCCCCTTTATACAAGTTACAGGCAGTGGTTTGAATCCCAAAGCTTTGGTTGGAGTTTTACACACATTTGCTGTTTGTATTACTTAAAAATGCTTCCCAGCTCCCTCTGCTGTACACTTTTTTTTATTGTAACTCATAACTTCACAAAGGATGCTTTCCCAGTAAATTATCTTGCTTTTCAGAGTAGAACTCTCCCCTTTATACTAGTTACAGGCAGTGGTTTGAATCCCAAAGCTTTGGTTGGAATTTTACACACATTTGCTGTTTTTATTGCTTAAAAATGCTTCCCAGCGCCTGCTGTACACGTTTTTTATTTTGACTCATAACTTCACAAAGGATGATTTCCCAGTACATTCTCTTGCTTTTTAGAGTAAAACTCTCCCCTTTATACTAGTTACAGGCAGTGGTTTGAATCCCAAAGCTTTGGTTGGAGTTTTACAAACATTTGCAGTTTTTATTGCTGAAACTTTTACATTTTGACTCATAACTTCACAAAGGATGCTTTCCCAGTAAAGTCTCTTGTATTTTACAGTATAACTCTCCCCGTTATACTAGTTACAGGCAGTGGTTTGAATCCCAAAGCTTTGGTTGGAGTTTTACACACATTTGCTGTTTTTATTACTTAAAAATGCTCCCCAGCTCCCTCTGCTGTACACTTTTTTTATTGTAACTCATAACTTCACAAAGGATGCTTTCCAAGTAAATTCTCTTGCATTTTAGAGTAAAACTCTCCCCTTGATAGTAGTTACAGGCAGTGGTTTGAATCCCAAAGCTTTGGTTGGAATTTTACAAACATTTGCTGTTTTTATTGCTTAAAAATGCTTCCTATCGCCTGCTGTCCACTTTTTTTATTTTGACTCATAACTTCACAAAGGATGCTTTCCCAGTAAATTATCTTGCTTTTCAGAGTAGAACTCTCCCCTTTATACTAGTTACAGGCAGTGGTTTGAATCCCAAAGCTTTGGTTGGAGTTTTACACACTTTGCTGTTTTTATTGCTTAAAAATTCTTCCCAGCGCCTGCTGTACACTTTTTTTATTTTGACTCATAACTTCACAAAGGATGCTTTCCAAGTAAATTCTCTTGCATTTTAGAGTAAAACTCTACCCTTTATACTCGTTACTGGCAGTGGTTTGAATCCCAAAGCTTTGTTTGGAGTTTTACACACATTTGCAGTTTTTATCGCTTAAAAAAGCTTCCCAGCTCCCTCTGCTGTACACTTTTTTTATTTTAACTCATAACTTCACAAAGGATCCTTTCCCAGTAAATTCTCTTGCTTTTGAGAGTAGAACTCTCCCCTTTATACAAGTTACAGGCATTGGTTTGAATCCCAAAGCTTTGTTTGGAGTTTTACACACATTTGCTGTTTTTATTGCTTAAAAATACTTCCCAGCGCCTGATGTACACTTTTTTTATTTTGACTCATAACGTCACAAAGGATGCTTTCCCAGTAAAGTCTTTTGCTTTTTAGAGTAGAACTCTCCCCTTTATACTAGTTACAGGCAGTCATTTGAATCCCAAAGCTTTGGTTGGAGTTTTACACACATTTGCAGTTTTTATTGCTCAAAAATGCTTCCCAGCGCCTGCTGTGCACTTTCTTTATTTTGACTCATAACTTCACAAAGGATGCTTTCCCAGTAAATTCTCTTGCATTTTAGAGTAAAACTATCCCCTTTATACTAGTTACAGGCAGTGGTTTGAATCCCAAAGCTTTGGTTGGAGTTTTACACACATTTGCTGTTTTTATTGCTTTAAAATGCTTCCCAGCGCCTGCTGTACACTTTTTTTATTTTCACTTATAACTTCACAAAGGATGCTTTCCCAGTAAATTCTCTTGCTTTTGAGAGTAGAACTCTCCCCTTTATACAAGTTACAGGCAGTGGTTTGAATCCCAAAGCTTTGGTTGGAGTTTTACACACATTTGCTGTTTGTATTACTTAAAAATGCTTCCCAGCTCCCTCTGCTGTACACTTTTTTTTATTGTAACTCATAACTTCACAAAGGATGCTTTCCCAGTAAATTATCTTGCTTTTCAGAGTAGAACTCTCCCCTTTATACTAGTTACAGGCAGTGGTTTGAATCCCAAAGCTTTGGTTGGAATTTTACACACATTTGCTGTTTTTATTGCTTAAAAATGCTTCCCAGCGCCTGCTGTACACGTTTTTTATTTTGACTCATAACTTCACAAAGGATGATTTCCCAGTACATTCTCTTGCTTTTTAGAGTAAAACTCTCCCCTTTATACTAGTTACAGGCAGTGGTTTGAATCCCAAAGCTTTGGTTGGAGTTTTACAAACATTTGCAGTTTTTATTGCTGAAACTTTTACATTTTGACTCATAACTTCACAAAGGATGCTTTCCCAGTAAAGTCTCTTGTATTTTACAGTATAACTCTCCCCGTTATACTAGTTACAGGCAGTGGTTTGAATCCCAAAGCTTTGGTTGGAGTTTTACACACATTTGCTGTTTTTATTACTTAAAAATGCTCCCCAGCTCCCTCTGCTGTACACTTTTTTTATTGTAACTCATAACTTCACAAAGGATGCTTTCCAAGTAAATTCTCTTGCATTTTAGAGTAAAACTCTCCCCTTGATAGTAGTTACAGGCAGTGGTTTGAATCCCAAAGCTTTGGTTGGAATTTTACAAACATTTGCTGTTTTTATTGCTTAAAAATGCTTCCTATCGCCTGCTGTCCACTTTTTTTATTTTGACTCATAACTTCACAAAGGATGCTTTCCCAGTAAATTATCTTGCTTTTCAGAGTAGAACTCTCCCCTTTATACTAGTTACAGGCAGTGGTTTGAATCCCAAAGCTTTGGTTGGAGTTTTACACACTTTGCTGTTTTTATTGCTTAAAAATTCTTCCCAGCGCCTGCTGTACACTTTTTTTATTTTGACTCATAACTTCACAAAGGATGCTTTCCAAGTAAATTCTCTTGCATTTTAGAGTAAAACTCTACCCTTTATACTCGTTACTGGCAGTGGTTTGAATCCCAAAGCTTTGTTTGGAGTTTTACACACATTTGCAGTTTTTATCGCTTAAAAAAGCTTCCCAGCTCCCTCTGCTGTACACTTTTTTTATTTTAACTCATAACTTCACAAAGGATCCTTTCCCAGTAAATTCTCTTGCTTTTGAGAGTAGAACTCTCCCCTTTATACAAGTTACAGGCATTGGTTTGAATCCCAAAGCTTTGTTTGGAGTTTTACACACATTTGCTGTTTTTATTGCTTAAAAATACTTCCCAGCGCCTGATGTACACTTTTTTTATTTTGACTCATAACGTCACAAAGGATGCTTTCCCAGTAAAGTCTTTTGCTTTTTAGAGTAGAACTCTCCCCTTTATACTAGTTACAGGCAGTCATTTGAATCCCAAAGCTTTGGTTGGAGTTTTACACACATTTGCAGTTTTTATTGCTCAAAAATGCTTCCCAGCGCCTGCTGTGCACTTTCTTTATTTTGACTCATAACTTCACAAAGGATGCTTTCCCAGTAAAGTCTCTTGCATTTTAGAGTAAAACTCTCCCATTTATACTAGTTACAGGCAGTGGTTTGAATCCCAAAGCTTTGGTTGGAGTTTTACAAACATTTGCAGTTTTTATTGCTGAAAAATGCTTCCCAGCGCCTGCTGTACACTTTTTTTATTTTGACTCATCACTTCACAAAGGATGCTTTCCAAGTAAATTCTCTTGTATTTTAGAGTAAAACTCTCCCCTTTATACTAGTTACAGGCAGTGGTTTGAATCCCAAAGCTTTGGTTGGAGTTTTACACACATTTGCTGTTTTTATTGCTTAAAAATGCTTCCCAGCTTCCTCTGCTGTACACTTTTTTTAATGTAACTCATAACTTCACAAAGGATGCTTTCCCATTAAATTATCTTGCGTTTTCGAGTAAAACTATCCCCTTTATACGTGTTACAGGCAATTGTTTGAATACCAAAGCTTTGGTTGGAGTTTTACACACATTTGCTGTTTTTATTGCTTAAAAATGCTCCCCAGCTCCCTCTGCTGTACACTTTTTTTATTTTAACTCATAACTTCACAAAGGATGCTTTCCCAGTAAATTCTCTTGCTTTTGAGAGTAAAACGATCCCCTTTATACTAGTTACAGGCAGTGGTTTGAATCCCAAAGCTTTGTTTGGAGTTTTACACACATTTGCAGTTTTTATTGCTTAAAAATGCTCCCCAGCTCCCTCTGCTGTACACTTTTTTTATTGAAACTCATAGCTTCACAAAGGATGCTTTCCCAGGACATTCTCTTGCTTTTTAGAGTAAAACGCTCCCCTTTATTCTAGTTACAGGCAGTGTTTTGAATCCCAAAGCTTTGGTTGGAGTTTTACACACATTTGCTGTTTTTATTGCTTGAAAATGCTTCCCAGCGCCTGCTGTACACTTTTTTTAAATTTTGACTCATAACTTCACAAAGGATGCTTTCCAAGTATAGTCTCTTGTTTTTTGGAATATAACTCTCCCCGTTATACTAGTTACGGGCAGTGGTTTGAATCCCTAAGCTTTGGTTGGAGTTTTACACACATTTGCAGTTTTTATTGCTTAAAAATGCTTCCCAGCTCCCTCTGCTGTACACTTTTTTAATTTTGACTCATAACTTCACAAAGGATGCTTTCCAAGTAAAGTCTCTTGCATTTTAGAGTAAAATTCTCCCCTTTATACTAGTTACAGGCAGTAGTTTGAATCCCGAAAGTTTGGTTGGAGTTTTACAAACATTTTCTGTTTTTATTGCTTAAAATGCTTCCCAGCTCCCTCTGCTATACACGTTTTTTATTGTAACTCATAACTTCACAAAGGATGATTTCCATGTAAATTCTCTTGCTTTTTAGAGTAAACCCCTCCCCTTTATACTAGTTACAGGTAGTGGTTTGAATCCCAAAGCTTTGGTTGGAGTTTTACACACATTTGCAGTTTTTATCGCTTAAAAATGCTTCCCAGCACCTGCTGTACACTTTTTTAATTTTGACTCATAACTTCACAAAGGATGCTTTCCAAGTAAAGTCTCTTGCATTTTAGAGTAAAATTCTCCCCTTTATACTAGTTACAGGCAGTAGTTTGAATCCCGAAAGTTTGGTTGGAGTTTTACAAACATTTTCTGTTTTTATTGCTTAAAAATGCTTCCCAGCTCCCTCTGCTATACACGTTTTTTATTGTAACTCATAACTTCACAAAGGATGATTTCCATGTAAATTCTCTTGCTTTTTAGAGTAAACCCCTCCCCTTTATACTAGTTACAGGTAGTGGTTTGAATCCCAAAGCTTTGGTTGGAGTTTTACACACATTTGCAGTTTTTATCGCTTAAAAATGCTTCCCAGCGCCTGCTGTACAATTTTTTTATTTTGACTCATAACTTCACAAAGAATGCTTTCCCAGTACATTCTCTTGCTTTTTAGAGTAAAACTCTCCCCTTTATACAAGTTACAGGCAGTAGTTTGAATCCCGAAGCTTTGGTTGGAGTTTTACAAACATTTTCTGTTTTTATTGCTTAAAAATGCTTCCCAGCTCCCTCTGCTATACACGTTTTTTATTGTAACTCATAACTTCACAAAGAATGCTTTCCCAGTACATTCTCTTGCTTTTTAGAGTAAAACTCTCCCCTTTATACAAGTTACAGGCAGTAGTTTGAATCCCGAAGCTTTGGTTGGAGTTTTACAAACATTTTCTGTTTTTATTGCTTAAAAATGCTTCCCAGCTCCCTCTGCTATACACGTTTTTTATTGTAACTCATAACTTCACAAAGGATGCTTTCCATGTAAATTCTCTTGCTTTTTAGAGTAAACCCCTCCCCTTTATACTAGTTACAGGTAGTGGTTTGAATCCCAAAGCTTTGGTTGGAGTTTTACACACATTTGCAGTTTTTATCGCTTAAAAATGCTTCCCAGCGCCTGCTGTTCACTTTTTTTTTTTGACTCATAACTTCACAAAGGATGCTTTCCCAAAAACGTCTCTTGCTTTTTAGAGTAGAACTCTCCCCTTAATACTCGTTACAGGCAGTGGTTTGAAGCCCAAAGCTTTGGTTGAAGTTTTCCACACATTTGCTATTTTTATTGCTTGAAAATGATTCCCAGCTCCCTCTGCTGTCCACTTTTTTTGTTTTGACTCATAACTTCACAAAGGATGGTTTCCCAGTAAATTCTCTTGCTTTTGAGAGTAGAACTCTCCCCTTTATACAAGTTACAGGCTGTGGTTTGAATCCCAAAGCTTTGTTTGGAGTTTTACACACATTTGCAGTTTTTATTGCTTAAAAATGCTTCCCAGCGCCTGATGTACACTTTTTTTATTTTGACTCATAACGTCACAAAGGATGCTTTCCCAGTAAAGTCTCTTGCTTTTTAGAGTAGAACTCTCCCCTTTATACTAGTTACAGGCAGTCGTTTGAATCCCAAAGCTTTGGTTGGAGTTTTACACACATTTGCTGTTTTTATTGCTTAAAAATGTTTCCCAGCTCCCTCTGCTGTACACTTTTTTTTTTGTAACTCATAACTTCACAAAGGATGCTTTCCCAGTAAATTCTCTTGCTTTTGAGAATAAAACTCTCCCCTTTATACTTGGTTCAGGCAGTGGTTTGAATCCCAAAGCTTTGGTTGGAGTTTTACACACATTTGCTGTTTTTATGACTTAAAAATGCTCCCCAGCTCCCTCTGCTGTACACTTTTTTTATTTTGACTCATAACTTCACAAAGGATGCTTTCCCAGAAAATTCTCTTGATTTTTAGAGTAGAACTCTCCCCGTTATACTAGTTACAGGCAGTGGTTTGAATCCCAAAGCTTTGGTTGGAGTTTTACACACATTTGCAGTTTTTATTGCTTAAAAATGCTTCGCAGCTCCCTCTGCTGTACACTTTTATTTTGTAACTCATAACTTCACAAAGGATGCTTTCCCAGAAAATTATCTTGCTTTTCAGAGTAAAACTCTCCCCTTTATACTTGTTACAGGCAGTGGTTTGAATCCCAAAGCTTTGGTTGGAGTTTTACACACATTTGCTGTTTTTATTGCTTGAAAATGCTTCCCAGTGCCTGCTGTAGAATTTTATTTATTTTGACTCATAACTTCACAAAGGATGCTTTCCCAGTAAAGTCTCTTGTTTTTTAGAGTAAAACTCTCCCCTTTATACTAGTTACAGGCAGTGGTTTCAATCCCAAAGCTTTGGTTGGAGTTTTACACACATTTGCTGTTTTTATTGCTTAAAAATGCTTCCCAGCGCCGACTGCACACATTTTTTATTTTGACTCATATCTTCATAAAGGATGCTTTCCCAGTAACTTATCTTGCTTTTTAGAGTAAAACTCTCCAATTTATACTAGTTACATGCAGTGGTTTGAATACCAAAGCTTTGGTTGGAGTTTTACACACATTTGCAGTTTTTATTGCTTAAAAATGCTTCCCAGCTCCTGCTTTTCACTATTTTTATTTTGATTCATAACTTCACAAAGGATGCTTTCCCAGTAAATTCTCTTGCTTTTTAGAGTACAACTCTCCCCTTTATACTAGTTACAGACAGTGGTTTGAATCCCAAAGCTTTGGTTGGAGTTTTACAAACATTTTTCGTTTTTATTGCTTAAAAATGCTTCAAAGCACCTGCTGTACACTTTATTTATTTTCACTCATAACTTCACAAAGGATGCTTTCCCATTAAAGTCTCTTGCTTTTGAGAGTAAAAATCTCCCCTTTATTCGAGTTACAGGCTGTGGTTTGAATCCCAAAGATTTCCTTGGAGTTTTACACACATTTGCAGTTTTTATTGCTTTAGAATGCTTCCCGACTCCCTGTGTTGTACACTTTTTTTATCGTAACTCATAACTTCACAAAGGATGCTTTCCCAATAGATTCTCTTGATTTTTAGAGTAGAACTCTCCCCTTTAAACAATTTACAGGCAGTGGTTTGGATCCCAAAGCTTTGGTTTGAGTTTTACACATATTTGCAGTTTTTATTGCTTAAAAATGCTTCCCAGCTCCCTCTGCTGTACACTTTTTTTATTGTCACTCATAACTTCACTAAGGATGCTTTCCCGGTAAATTCTCTTGCTTTTTAGAGTAGAACTCTCTCCTTTATACTAGTTACAGGCAGTGGTTTGAATCCCAAAGGTTTGGTTTGAGTTTTACACACATTTGCAGTTTTTATTGCTTAGAAATGCTTCCCAGCTCACTCTGCTGTACACTTTCTTTATTTTGACTCATAACGTCACAAACGATGCTTTCCAAGTAAATTCTCTTGCATTTTAGAGTAAAACTCTCCCCTTTATACTAGTTACAGGCACTGGTTTGAATCCCAAAGCTTTGGTTGGAGTTTTACACACATTTGCTGTTTTTATTGCTTAAAAATGCTTCCCAGCTCCCTCTGTTGTACACTTTTTTTATTGTAACTCATAGCTTCACAAAGGATGCTTTCCCAGTAAATTATATTGCTTTTGAGAATAAAACTCTCCCATTCATACTAGTTACAGGCAGAGGTTTGAATCCCAAAGCTTTGGTTCGAGTTTTACAAACATTTGCAGTTTTTATTGCTTAAAAATGCTTCCCAGCACCTGCTGTACACTTTTTTTATTTTAACTCATAACTTCACAAAGGATGCTTTCCCAGTAAATTCTTTTGCCTTTTCGAGTAGAACTCTCCCCTTTATACTTGTTACAGGCACTGGTTTGAATCCCAAAGCTTTGGTTGGAGTTTGACACACATTTGCTGTTTTTATTGCTTTAAAATGCTTCCCAGCTCCCTCTGCTGAACACTTTTTTTATTGTAACTCATAACTTCACAAAGGATGGTTTCCTAGTAAATTCTCTTGCTTTTTAGAATAAAACTCTCCCCTTTATACTAGTTACAGGCAGTGGTTTGAATCCCAAAGCTTTGGTTGGAGTTTTACAAACATTTGCAGTTTTTATTGCTGACACTTTTTCATTTTGACTCATAACTTCACAAAGGATGCTTTCCAAGTAAATTCACTTGCTTTTTAGAGTAAAACTCTCCCCTTTATACTAGTTACAGGTTGTGGTTTGTGAGTTTTACACACATTTGCAGTTTTTATCGCTTAAAAATGCTTCCCAGCACCTGCTGTACACTTTTTATTTTGACTCAGAACTTCACAAAGGATGCTTTCCCAGTAAATTCTCTTGCCTTTTCGAGTAGAACTCTCCCCTTTATACTAGTTACAGGCACTGGTTTGAATCCCAAAGCTTTGGTTGGAGTTTGACACACATTTGCTCTTTTTATTGCTTAAAAATGCTTCGCAGCGCATGCTGTACACTTTTTTTATTTTCACTTTTAAATTAACAAAGGATGCTTTCCCAGTAAAGTCTCTTGCTTTTTAGAGTAAAACTCTCCCCTTTATCCGAGTTACAAGCAGTGGTTTGAATCCCAAAGCTTTGGTTGGAGTTTTACACAAATTTGCTGTTTTTATTGCTTTAAAATGCTTCCCAGCTCCCTCTGCTGTACACTTTTTTTATTGTAACTCATAACTTCACAAAGGATGGTTTCCGAGTAAATTCTCTTGCTTTTTAGAATAAAACTCTCCCCTTTATACTAGTTACAGGCAGTGGTTTGAATCCCAAAGCTTTGGTTGGAGTTTTACAAACATTTGCAGTTTTTATTGCTGTAACTTTTTCATTTTGACTCATAACTTCACAAAGGATGCTTTCCAAGTAAATTCTCTTGCATTTTAGAGTAAAACTCTCCTCTTTATACTACTTACAGGCAGTGGTTTGAATCCCAAAGCTTTGGTTCGAGTTTTACAAAAATTTGCAGTTTTTATTGCTTAAAAATGCTTCCCAGCACCTGCTGTAGACTTTTTTTTATTTTAACTCATAACTTCACAAAGGATGCTTTCCCAGTAAATTCTCTTGCCTTTTCGAGTAGAACTCTCCCCTTTATACTAGTTACAGGCACTGGTTTGAATCCCAAAGCTTTGGTTGGAGTTTGACACACATTTGCTGTTTTTATTGCTTAAAAATGCTTCGCAGCGCATGCTGTACACTTTTTTTATTTTCACTTTTAAATTCACAAAGGATGCTTTCCCAGTAAAGTCTCTTGCTTTTTAGAGTAAAACTCTCCCCTTTATCCTAGTTACAAGCAGTGGTTTGAATCCCAAAGCTTTGGTTTTGAGTTTTACACACATTTGCTGTTTTTATTGCTTTAAAATGCTTCCCAGCTCCCTCTGCTGTACACTTTTTTTTATTGTAACTCATAACTTCACAAAGGATGGTTTCCGAGTAAATTCTCTAGCTTTTTAGAAAAAAACTCTCCCCTTTATACTAGTTACAGGCAGTGGTTTGAATCCCAAAGCTTTGGTTGGAGTTTTACAAACATTTGCAGTATTTATTGCTGAAACTTTTTCATTTTGACTCATAACTTCACAAAGGATGCTTTCCAAGTAAATTATCTTGCATTTTAGAGTAAAACGCTCCTCTCTATACTAGTTACAGGCAGTGGTTTGAATCCCAAAGCTTTGGTTGGGGTTTTACACACATTTGCAGTTTTTATTACTTAAAAATGCTTCCAAGCTCCCTCTGCTGTACACTTTTTTTATTGTGACTCGTAACTTCCCAACGGATGCTTTCCCAGTAAATTCTGTTGCTTTTTAGAGTAAAACTCTCCCCTTTATACTAGTTACAGGCAGTGGTTTGTGAGTTTTACACACATTTACAGTTTTTATTGCTTAAAAATTCTTCCGAGCGCCTGCTGTACACTTTTTTTATTTTGACTCATAACTTCACAAAGGATGCTTTCCCAGTAAATTCTCTTGCTTTTTCGAGGAGAACTCTCCCCTTTATACTAGTTACAGGCAGTGGTTTGAATCCAAAAGCTTTGGTTGGAGTTTTCCACACATTTGCAGTTTTTCATCGCTTAAAAATGCTTCCCATCTCCCTCTGCTGAACACTTTTTTTATGTAACTCATAACTTCACTAAAGATGCTTTCCCATTCAATTATCTTGCTTTTTAGAGTAAAACTCTCCCCTTTATACTAGTTCCAGGTTGTGGTTTGAATCCCAAAGCTTTGGTTGGAGTTTTACACACATTTGCACTTTTTATCGCTTAAAAATGCTTCCCAGCCCCTGCTGTACACTTTTTTAATTTTGACTCATAACTTCACAAAGGATGCTTTCCCAGTAAATTCTCTTGCTTTTTCGAGGAGAACTCTTAACCTTTATACTAGTTACAGGCAGTGGTTTGAATCCCAAAGCTTTGGTTGGATTTTTACACACATTTGCAGTTTTTATCGCTTAAAAATGCTTCCCAGCGCCTGCTGTACACTTTTTTTTATTTTGACTCATAACTTCACAAAGGATGCTTTCCCAGTAAGTTCTCTTGCTTGTTAGAGTAAAACTCTCCCCTTTATACTAGTTACAGGTTGTGGTTTGAATTCCAAAGCTTTGGTTGGAATTTTACACACATTTGCAGTTTTTATTGCTTAAAAATGCTTCCCAGCTCGCTCTGCTGTGCACTTTTTTTTTATTGTAACTCATAACTTCACAAAGGATGCTTTCCCAGTAAATTCTCTTGCTTTTTTGAGGAGAACTCTCCCCTTTATACGAATTACAGGCAGTGGTTTGAATCCCAAAGCTTTGGGTAGAGTTTTCCACACATTTGCAGTTTTTATTGCTTAAAAATGCTTCCCAGCTTCCTCTGCTGTACACTTTTTTGATTGGATCTCATAACTGCACAAAGGATGATTTCCAAGTAAATTCTCTTGCTTTTTTGAGTAAAACTCTCCCCTTGATACTAGTTACAGGCAGTGGTTTTAATCCCAAAGCTTTGTTTGGAGTTTTACACACATTTGCTGTTTGTATTACTTAAAAATGCTTCCCAGCTCCCTCTGCTGTACACTTTTTTTATTTGTAACTCATAACTTCACAAAGGATGCTTTCCCAGTAAAGTCTCTTGTTTTTTAGTGTATAACTCTCCCCGTAAAACTAGTTACAGGCAGTGGTTTGAATCCCAAAGCTTTGGTTGGAGTTTTACACACATTTGCAGTTTTTATTGCTTAAAAATGCTTCCCAGCTCCCTCTGCTGTACACTTTCTTTTATTGTAACTCATAACTTCACAAAGGATGCTTTCCCTGTAAATTCTCTTGCTTTTTAGAGTAGAACTCTCCCCTTGATACTAGTTACAGGCAGTGGTTTGAATCCCAAAGCTTTGGTTGGAGTTTGACACACATTTGCTGTTTTTATTGCTTAAAAATGCTTCCCAGCGCCTGCTGTACACTTTTTTTATTTTCACCTATAAATTCACAAAGGATGCTTTCCCAGTAAAGTCTCTTGCTTTTTAGCGTAGAACTCTCCCCTTGATACTAGTTACAGGGAGGGGTTTGAATCCCAAAGCTTTGGTTGGAGTTTTACACACATTTGCTATTTTTATTGCTTAAAAATGCTTCCCAGCGCCTGCTGTACACTTTTTTTATTTTGACTCATAACTTCACAAAGTATGCTTTCCAAGTAAATTCTCTTGCATTTTAGAGTAAAACTCTCCCCTTTATACTAGTTACAGGCAGTGGTTTGAATCCCAAAGCTTTGGTTGGAGTTTTACACACATTTGCTGTTTTTATTGCTTAAAAATGCTTCCCAGCGCCTGCTGTACACTTTTTTTTATTTTGACTCATAACTTCATAAAGGATGCTTTCCCAGTACATTATCTTGCTTTTTAGAGTAAAACCCTCCCCTTTATAATAGTTACAGGCAGTGGTTTGAATCCCAAAGCTTTGGTTGGAGTTTTACAAACATTTGCTGTTTTTTTTGCTTAAAAATGCTCCCCAGCTCCCTCTGCTGTACACTTTTTTTTATTGAAACTCATAACTTCACAAAGATGGTTTCCCAGTAAATGTTCTTGCTTTTTAGAATACAACTCTCCCCTTATACTAGTTACAGGCAGTGGTTTGAATCCCAAAGCTTTGGTTGGAGTTTTACAAACATTTGCAGTTTTTATTGCTGAAACTTTTTCATTTTGACTCATAACTTCACCAAGGATGCTTTCCAAGTAAATTCTCTTGCATTTAAGAGTAAAACTCTCCCCTTTATACTAGTTACAGGCAGTGGTTTGAATCCCAAAGCTTTGGTTGGAGTTTAACAAACAGTTGCTGTTTTTATTGCTTAAAAATGCTCCCCAGCTCCCTCTGCTGTACACTTTTTTTTATTGAAACTCATAACTTCACAAAGTATGCTTTCCAAGTAAATTCTCTTGCATTTTAGAGTAAAACTCTCCCCTTTATACTAGTTACAGGCAGTGGTTTGAATCCCAAAGCTTTGGTTGGAGTTTAACAAACAGTTGCTGTTTTTATTGCTTAAAAATGCTCCCCAGCTCCCTCTGCTGTACACTTTTTTTTATTGAAACTCATAACTTCACAAAGGATGCTTTCCAAGTAAAGTCTCTTGTTTTTTGGAGTATAACTCTCCCCGTTATAGTAGTTACGGGCAGTGGTTTTAATCCCAAAGCTTTGATTGGAGTTTTACACACATTTGCAGTTTTTATTGCTGAAAAATGCTTCCCAGCGCCTGCTGTGCACTTTTTATTTTGACTCATAACTTCACAAAGGATGCTTTCCAAGTAAAGTCTCTTGTTTTTTGGAGTATAACTCTCCCCGTTATAGTAGTTACGGGCAGTGGTTTTAATCCCAAAGCTTTGATTGGAGTTTTACACACATTTGCAGTTTTTATTGCTTAAAAATGCTTCCCAGCTCCCTCTGCTGTACACTTTTTTTATTGTAACTCATAACTTCACAAAGGATGCTTTCCCTGTAAATTCTCTTGCTTTTTAGAGTAGAACTCTCCCCTTGATACTAGTTACAGGCAGTGGTTTGAATCCCAAAGCTTTGGTTGGAGTTTGACACACATTTGCTGTTTTTATTGCTTAAAAATGCTTCCCAGCGCCTGCTGTACACTTTTTTTATTTTCACCTATAAATTCACAAAGGATGCTTTCCCAGTAAAGTCTCTTGCTTTTTAGCGTAGAACTCTCCCCTTGATACTAGTTACAGGGAGGGGTTTGAATCCCAAAGCTTTGGTTGGAGTTTTACACACATTTGCTATTTTTATTGCTTAAAAATGCTTCCCAGCGCCTGCTGTACACTTTTTTTATTTTGACTCATAACTTCACAAAGTATGCTTTCCAAGTAAATTCTCTTGCATTTTAGAGTAAAACTCTCCCCTTTATACTAGTTACAGGCAGTGGTTTGAATCCCAAAGCTTTGGTTGGAGTTTTACACACATTTGCATGTTTTTATTGCTTAAAAATGCTTCCCAGCGCCTGCTGTACACTTTTTTATTTTGACTCATAACTTCACAAAGGATGCTTTCCCAGTAAAGTCTCTTGCTTTTTTAGAGTAAAACTCTCCCCTTTATACTAGTTACAGGCAGTGGTTTGAATCCCAAAGCTTTGGTTGGAGTTTTACACACATTTGCAGTTTTTAATGCTTAAAAATGCTTCCCAGCGCCTGCTGTACACTTTTTTATTTTGACTCATAACTTCACAAAGATGCTTTCCCAGTAAATTCTCTTGCTTTTTTAGAGTAAACTCTCCCCTTTATACTAGTTTCAGGCAGTGGTTTGAATCCCAAAGCTTTGGTTGGAGTTTTACACACATTTGCTGTTTTTATTGCTTAAAAATGCTTCCCAGCTCCCTCTGCTGTACACTTTTTTTATTGTAACTCATAACTTCACAAAGGATGCTTTCCCAGTAAATTCTCTTGCATTTTAGAGTAAAACTCTCCCCTTTATACTAGTTACAGGCAGTGGTTTGAATCCCAAAGCTTTGGTTGGAGTTTAACAAACAGTTGCTGTTTTTATTGCTTAAAAATGCTTCCCAGCTCCCTCTGCTGTACACTTTTTTTATTGTAACTCATAACTTCACAAAGGATGCTTTCCAAGTAAATTCTCTTGCATTTTAGAGTAAAACTCTCCCCTTTATACTAGTTACAGGCAGTGGTTTGAATCCCAAAGCTTTGGTTGGAGTTTTAACACACATTTGCATGTTTTTATTGCTTAAAAATGCTTCCCAGCTCCCTCTGCTGTACACTTTTTTTTATTGAACTCATAACTTCACAAAGGATGCTTTCCAAGTAAAGTCTCTTGCTTTTTAGGAGTATAACTCTCCCCGTTATAGTAGTTACAGGGCAGTGGTTTTAATCCCAAAGCTTTGATTGGAGTTTTACACACATTTGCAGTTTTTATTGCTGAAAAATGCTTCCCAGCTCCCTCTGCTGTACACTTTTTTTTATTGAACTCATAACTTCACAAAGGATGCTTTCCAAGTAAAGTCTCTTGTTTTTTGGAGTATAACTCTCCCCGTTATAGTAGTTACGGGCAGTGGTTTTAATCCCAAAGCTTTGATTGGAGTTTTACACACATTTGCAGTTTTTATTGCTGAAAAATGCTTCCCAGCGCCTGCTGTGCACTTTTTTATTTTGACTCATAACTTCACAAAGGATGCTTTCCAAGTAAAGTCTCTTGTTTTTTGGAGTATAACTCTCCCCGTTATAGTAGTTACGGGCAGTGGTTTTAATCCCAAAGCTTTGATTGGAGTTTTACACACATTTGCAGTTTTTAATTGCTTAAAAATGCTTCCCAGCGCCCTGCTGTAGCACTTTTTATTTTGTACTCATAACTTCACAAAGGATGCTTTCCCAGTAAATTCTCTTGCTTTTTGGAGTATAAACTCTCCCCGTTATACGTAGTTACAGGGCAGTGGTTTGAATCCCAAAGCTTTGATTGGAGTTTTACACACATTTGCAGTTTTTATTGCTTAAAAATGCTTCCCAGCTCCCTCTGCTGTACACTTTTTTTATTGTAACTTCATAACTTCACAAAGGATGCTTTCCCAGTAAATTCTCTTGCTTTTGAGATAAAACTCTCCCCTTTATACTAGTTACAGGCAGTGGTTTGAATCCCAAAGCTTTGGTTGGAGTTTTAGACACATTTGCAGTTTTTATTGCTTAAAAATGCTTCCCAGCGCCCTGCTGTACACTTTTTTTATTTTCACTTATAACTTCACAAAGGATGCTTTCCCAGTAAAGTCTCTTGCTTTTTAGAGTAAAACTCTCCCCTTTATACTAGGTTACAGGCAGTGGTTTGAATCCCAAAGCTTTGGTTGGAGTTTTACACACATTTGCTGTTTTTATTGCTTAAAAATGCTTCCCAGTGCCTGCTGTACACTTTTTTTATTTTCACTTCATAACTTCACAAAGGATGCTTTCCCAGTAAAGTCTCTTGCTTTTTAGAGTAAAACTCTCCCCTTTATACTAGTTACAGGCAGTGGTTTGAATTCCAAAGCTTTGGTTGGAGTTTTACACACATTTGCTGTTTTAATGACATAAAAATGCTCCCCAGCTCCCTCTGCTGTACACTTTTTTTTTTGTAACTCATAACTTCACAAAGATGCTTTCCCAGTAAATTCTCTTGCTTTTTCGAGTAAAACTCTCCCCTTTATACTAGTTACAGGCAGTGGATTTGAATCCCAAAGCTTTGGTTGGAGTTTTACACACATTTGCTGTTTTTATTGCTTAAAAATGCTTCCCAGCGCCTGCTGTACACTTTTTTTATTTTGACTCATAACTTCACAAAGGATGCTTTCCCAGTAAATTCTCTTGCTTTTTAGAGTAAAACTCTCCCCTTTATACTAGTTACAGGCAGTGGTTTGAATCCCAAAGCTTTGGTTGGAGTTTTACACACATTTGCTGTTTTTATGACATAAAAATGCTCCCCAGCTCCCTCTGCTGTAAACTTTTTTTTTGTAACTCATAACTTCACAAAGGATACTTTCCTAGTAAATTCTCTTGCTTTTTCGAGTAAAACTCTCCCCTTTATACTAGTTACAGGCAGTGGTTTGAATCCCAAAGCTTTGGTTGGAGTTTTACAAACATTTGCAGTTTTTATTGCTGTAAACTTTTTCATTTTGACTCATAACTTCACAAAGGATGCTTTCCAAGTAAATTCTCTTGCATTTAAGAGTAAAACTCTCCCCTTTATACTAGTTACAGGCAGTGGTTTGAATCCCAAAGCTTTGGTTGGAGTTTTACAAACATTTGCAGTTTTATGACATTAAAAATGCTTCCCAGCTACCTCTGCTGTAAAACTTTTTTCATTTTGTACTCATAACTTCACAAAGGATGCTTTCCCAGTAAATTCTCTTGCTTTTTAGAGTAAAACTCTCCCCTTTATACTAGTTACAGGCAGTGGTTTGAATCCCAAAGCTTTGGTTGGAGGTTTACAAACATTTGCAGTTTTTATTGCTTAAAATGCTCCCCAGCTCCCTCTGCTGTACACTTTTTTTATTGAAACTCATAACTTCACAAAGTATGCTTTCCAAGTAAATTCTCTTGCATTTTAGAGTAAAACTCTCCCCTTTATACTAGTTACAGGCAGTGGTTTGAATCCCAAAGCTTTGGTTGGAATTTTACACACATTTGCAGTTTTTATTGCTTAAAAATGCTTCCCAGCGCCTGCTGTACACTTTTTTTAATTTTGACTCATAACTTCACAAAGGATGCTTTCCAAGTAAAGTCTCTTGCTTTTTGGAGTGTAACTCTCACCGTTATACTAGTTACAGGCAGTGGTTTGAATCCCAAAGCTTTGGTTGGAGTTTTACACACATTTGCTGTTTTTATTGCTTAAAAATGCTTCCCAGGACCTGCTGTACACTTTTTTTATTGTAACTCATAACTTCACAAAGGATGACTTTCCCAGTAAATTCTCTTGCCTTTTCGAGTAGAACTCTCCCCTTTATACTAGTTACAGGCAGTGGTTTGAATCCCGAAGCTTTGGTTGGAGTTTTACAAACATTTGCAGTTTTTATTGCTTAAAAATGCTTCCCAGCTCCCTCTGCTGTACACTTTTTTTATTGTAACTCATAACTTCACAAAGGATGCTTTCCCAGTGAGGTCTCTTGCATTTTGGAGTAAAACTCTCCCCTTTATACTTGTTACAGGCAGTGGTTTGAATCCCGAAGCTTTGGTTGGAGTTTTACAAACATTTGCAGTTTTAATTGCTTAAAAATGCTTCCCAGCGCCGACTGTACAAATTTTTTATTTTGACTCAAAACTTCACAAAGGATGATTTACAAGTAAATTCTCTTGCATTTTAGAGTAAAATTCTCCCTTTTTTACTAGTTACAGGCAGTGGTTTGAATCCCGAAGCTTTGGTTGGAGTTTTACAAACATTTGCAGTTTTTATTGCTTAAAAATGCTTCCCAGCTCCCTCTGCTGTACACTTTTTTTATTGTAACTCCTAACTTCACAAAGAATGCTTTCCCAATAAATTCTCTTGCTTTTTCGAGTAAAACTCTCCGCTTTATACTAGTTACAGGCAGTGGTTTGAATCCCGAAGCTTTGGTTGGAGTTTTACACACCTTTGCTGTTTTTATTGCTTAAAAATGCTTCGCAGCGCCTGCTGTACACTTTTTTTATTTTGACTCATAACTTCACAAAGGATGCTTTCCAAGTAAATTCTCTTGCATTTTAGAGTAAAACTCTCCCCTTTATACTCGTTACAGGCAGTGGTTTGAATCCCAAAGCGTTGGTTGGAATTTTACACACATTTGCTGTTTTTATTGCTTAAAAATGCTTCCCAGCGCCTGCTGTACACTTTTTTAAATTTTGACTCATAACTTCACAAAGGATGCTTTCCAAGTAAATTCTCTCTCATTTTAGAGTAAAACTCTCCCCTTTATACTAGTTACGGGCAGTGGTTTGTGAGTTTTACACACATTTGCAGTTTTCATCGCTTAAAAATGCTTCCCAGTTCCTGCTGTACACTTTTTTTATTTTGACTCATAACTTCACAAAGGATGCTTTCCCAGTAAATTATCTTGCTTTTTAGAGTAAAACTCTCCCCTTTATACTAGTTGCAGGTTGTGGTTTGAATACCAAAGCTTTGGTTGGAGTTTTACACACATTTACAGTTTTTATTGCTTAAAAATTCTTCCCAGCGCCTGCTGTAAACTTTTTTTATTTTGACTCATAACTTCACAAAGGATGCTTTCCCAGTAAATTCTCTTGCTTTTTAGAGTAGAACTCTCCCATTTATAATAGTTAAAGGCCGTGGTTTGCATCCCAAAGCTTTGGTTTGAGGTTTACACACATTTGCAGTTTTTATTGCTTAAAAATGCTTCCCAGCTCCCTCTGCTGTACACTTTTTTTATTGTAACTCATAACTTCACAAAGGATGCTTTCCCAGTGAGGTCTCTTGCATTTTGGAGTAAAACTCTCCCCTTTATACTTGTTACAGGCAGTGGTTTGAATCCCGAAGCTTTGGTTGGAGTTTTACAAACATTTGCAGTTTTTATTGCTTAAAAATGCTTCCCAGCGCCGACTTTACAAATTTTTTATTTTGACTCAAAACTTCACAAAGGATGATTTCCAAGTAAATTCTCTTGCATTTTAGAGTAAAATTCTCCCCTTTATACTAGTTACAGGCAGTGGTTTGAATCCCGAAGCTTTGGTTGGAGTTTTACAAACATTTGCAGTTTTTATTGCTTAAAAATGCTTCCCAGCTCCCTCTGCTGTACACTTTTTTTATTGTAACTCCTAACTTCACAAAGAATGCTTTCCCAATAAATTCTCTTGCTTTTTCGAGTAAAACTCTCCGCTTTATACTAGTTACAGGCAGTGGTTTGAATCCCAAAGCTTTGGTTAGATTTTTACACACATTTGCTTTTTTTATTTCTTAAAAATGCTTCCCAGCACCTGCTGTCCACTTATTTTATTTTGACTCATAACTTCACAAAGGAAGCTTTCCAAGTAAATTCTCTTGCATTTTAGAGTAAAACTCTCTCCTTTATACTAGTTACAGGCAGTGGTTTGAATCCCAAAGCTTTGGTTGGAGTTTTACACACATTTGCAGTTTCTATTGCTTAAAAATGCTTCCCAGCTCCCTCTGCTGTCCACTTTTTTTATTGTAACTCATAACTTCACAAAGGATGCTTTCCCAGTAAATTCTCTTGCTTTTTCGAGTAGAACTCTGCCCTTTATTCTAGTTACAGGCAGTGGTTTGAATCCCGAAGCTTTGGTTGTAGTTTTACACACCTTTGCAGTTTTTATCGCTTAAAAATGCTTCCCAGCGCCTGCTGTCCACTTTTTTTATTTTCACTCATAACTTCACAAAGCATGCTTTCCCAGTAAGGTCTCTTTCTTTTGAGAGTAGAACTCTCCCTTTTATACTAGTTACAGGCAGTGGTTTGAATCCCAACGCTTTGGTTGGAGTTTTACAAACATTTGCAGTTTTTATTGCTTAAAAATGCTTCCCAGCGCCTGTTGTACACTTTTTTTTTTTGACTCATAACTTCACAAAGGATGCTTTCCAAGTAAATTCTCTTGCTTTTTCGAGTAGAACTCTCCCCTTTATACTAGTTACAGGCAGTGGTTTGAATCCCAAAGCTTTGTTTGGAGTTTTACACACATTTGCAGTTTTTATTGCTTAAAAATTATTCGCAGCTCCCTCTGCTGTACACTTTTTTTTTGTAACTCATAACTTCACAAAGGATTCTTTCCCAGAAAATTATCTTGCTTTTCAGAGTAAAACTCTCCCCTTTATACTAGTTGCAGGTTGTGGTTTGAATACCAAAGCTTTGGTTGGAGTTTTACACACATTTACAGTTTTTATTGCTTAAAAATTCTTCCCAGCGCCTGCTGTAAACTTTTTTTATTTTGACTCATAACTTCACAAAGGATGCTTTCCCAGTAAATTCTCTTGCTTTTTAGAGTAGAACTCTCCCATTTATACTAGTTAAAGGCCGTGGTTTGCATCCCAAAGCTTTGGTTTGAGTTTTACACACATTTGCAGTTTTTATTGCTTAAAAATGCTTCCCAGCTCCCTCTGCTGTACACTTTTTTTATTGTAACTCATAACTTCACAAAGGATGCTTTCCCAGTGAGGTCTCTTGCATTTTGGAGTAAAACTCTCCCCTTTATACTTGTTACAGGCAGTGGTTTGAATCCCGAAGCTTTGGTTGGAGTTTTACAAACATTTGCAGTTTTTATTGCTTAAAAATGCTTCCCAGCGCCGACTTTACAAATTTTTTATTTTGACTCAAAACTTCACAAAGGATGATTTCCAAGTAAATTCTCTTGCATTTTAGAGTAAAATTCTCCCCTTTATACTAGTTACAGGCAGTGGTTTGAATCCCGAAGCTTTGGTTGGAGTTTTACAAACATTTGCAGTTTTTATTGCTTAAAAATGCTTCCCAGCTCCCTCTGCTGTACACTTTTTTTATTGTAACTCCTAACTTCACAAAGAATGCTTTCCCAATAAATTCTCTTGCTTTTTCGAGTAAAACTCTCCGCTTTATACTAGTTACAGGCAGTGGTTTGAATCCCAAAGCTTTGGTTAGATTTTTACACACATTTGCTTTTTTTATTTCTTAAAAATGCTTCCCAGCACCTGCTGTCCACTTATTTTATTTTGACTCATAACTTCACAAAGGAAGCTTTCCAAGTAAATTCTCTTGCATTTTAGAGTAAAACTCTCTCCTTTATACTAGTTACAGGCAGTGGTTTGAATCCCAAAGCTTTGGTTGGAGTTTTACACACATTTGCAGTTTCTATTGCTTAAAAATGCTTCCCAGCTCCCTCTGCTGTCCACTTTTTTTATTGTAACTCATAACTTCACAAAGGATGCTTTCCCAGTAAATTCTCTTGCTTTTTCGAGTAGAACTCTGCCCTTTATTCTAGTTACAGGCAGTGGTTTGAATCCCGAAGCTTTGGTTGTAGTTTTACACACCTTTGCAGTTTTTATCGCTTAAAAATGCTTCCCAGCGCCTGCTGTCCACTTTTTTTATTTTCACTCATAACTTCACAAAGCATGCTTTCCCAGTAAGGTCTCTTTCTTTTGAGAGTAGAACTCTCCCTTTTATACTAGTTACAGGCAGTGGTTTGAATCCCAACGCTTTGGTTGGAGTTTTACAAACATTTGCAGTTTTTATTGCTTAAAAATGCTTCCCAGCGCCTGTTGTACACTTTTTTTTTTTGACTCATAACTTCACAAAGGATGCTTTCCAAGTAAATTCTCTTGCTTTTTCGAGTAGAACTCTCCCCTTTATACTAGTTACAGGCAGTGGTTTGAATCCCAAAGCTTTGTTTGGAGTTTTACACACATTTGCAGTTTTTATTGCTTAAAAATTATTCGCAGCTCCCTCTGCTGTACACTTTTTTTTTGTAACTCATAACTTCACAAAGGATTCTTTCCCAGAAAATTATCTTGCTTTTCAGAGTAAAACTCTCCCCTTTATACTTGTTACAGGCAGTGGTTTGAATCCCAAAGCTTTGGTTGGAGTTTTACACACATTTGCTCTTTTTATTGCTTAAAAATGCTTCCCAGCTCACTCTGCTGTACACTGTTTTTTATTGTAACTCATAACTTCACAAAGGATGTTTTCCCAGTAAATTCTCTTGCATTTTCGAGTAAAACTCTCCCCTGTATACTAGTTACCGGCAGTGGTTTGAAACCCAAAGCTTTGGTTGGAGTTTTACACACATTTGCAGTTTTTATTGCTTAAAAATGCTCCCCAGCTCCCTCTGCTGTACACTTTTTTTATTGTAACTCATAACTTCACAAATGATGCTTTCCCAGGAAATTCTCTTGCCTTTTCGAGTCGAACTCTCCCCTTTATACTAGTTACAGGCACTGGTTTGAATCCCAAAGCTTTGGTTGGAGTTTGACACACATTTGCTGTTTTTATTGCTTAAAAATGCTTCGCAGTGCATGCTGTACACTTTTTTTATTTTCACTTTTAAATTCACAAAGGATGCTTTCCCAGTAAAGTCTCTTGCTTTTTAGAGTAAAACTCTCCCCTTTATACTAGTTACAGGCAGTGGTTTGAATTCCAAAGCTTTGGTTGGAGTTTTACACACATTTGCTGTTTTTATTGCTTAAAAATGCTTCCCAGCGCCTGCTGCACACTTTTTTTATTTTGACTCATAACTTCACAAAGGATGCTTTCCCAGTAAATTCTCTTGCTTTTTCGAGTAGAACTCTCCCCTTTATACTAGTTACAGGCACTGGTTTGAATCCCAAAGCTTTGGTTGGAGTTTGACACACATTTGCTGTTTTTATTGCTTAAAAATGCTTCGCAGCGCATGCTGTACACTTTTTTTATTTTCACTTTTAAATTCACAAAGGATGCTTTCCCAGTAAAGTCTCTTGCTTTTTAGAGTAAAACTCTCCCCTTTATCCGAGTTACAAGCAGTGGTTTGAATCCCAAAGCTTTGGTTGGAGTTTTACACACATTTGCAGTTTTTATTGCTTAAAAATGCTTCCCAGCTCCCTCTGCTGTACACCTTTTTTAATGTAACTCATAACTTCACAAAGGATGGTTTCCTAGTAAATTCTCTTGCTTTTTAGAATAAAACTCTCCCCTTTATACTAGTTACAGGCAGTGGTTTGAATCCCAAAGCTTTGGTTGGAGTTTTACAAACATTTGCAGTTTTTATTGCTGTAACTTTTTCATTTTGACTCATAACTTCACAAAGGATGCTTTCCACGTAAATTCTCTTGCATTTTAGAGTAAAACTCTCCTCTTTATACTAGTTACAGGCAGTGGTTTGAATCCCAAAGCTTTGGTTCGAGTTTTGCAAACATTTGCAGTTTTTATTGCTTAAAAATGCTTCCCAGCACCTGCTGAAAACTTTTTTCATTTTGACTCATAACTTCACAAAGGATGCTTTCCCAGTAAATTCTCTTGCTTTTTAGAGTAGAACTCTCCCATTTATCCTAGTTAAAGGCAGTGGTTTGCATCCCAAAGCTTTGGTTTGAGGTTTACACACATTTGCAGTTTTTATTGCTTAAAAATGCTTCCCAGCTCCCTCTGCTGTACACTTTTTACATTTTGACTCAGAACTTCACAAAGGATGCTTTCCCAGTAAATTATCTTGCTTTTTAGAGGAAAACTCTCCCCTTTATACTAGTTACAGGTTGTGGTTTGTGAGTTTTCCACACATTTGCAGTTTTTATCGCTTAAAAATGCTTCCCAGCGCCTGCTGTACACTTTTTTTATTTTGACTCAGAACTTCACAAAGGATGCTTTCCCAGTAAATTCTCTTGCTTTTTAGAGTAAAACTCTCCCCTTTATACTAGTTACAGGTTGTGGTTTGAATCCCAAAGCTTTGGTTGGAGTTTTACACACATTTGCAGGTTTTATCGGTTAAAAATGCTTCTCATCCCCTGCTGTACACTTTTTTTATTTTGACTCATAACTTCACAAAGGATGCTTTCCCAGTAAATTCTCTTACTTTTTCGAGGAGAACTCTCAACCTTTATACTAGTTACAGGCAGTGGTTTGAATCCCAAAGCTTTGGTTGGAGTTTTACACACATTTGCTGTTTTTATTGCTTAAAAATGCTTCCCAGCTCCCTCTGGTGTCCACTTTTTTTATTGTAACTCATAACTTCACAAGGGATGCTTTCCCAGTAAATTCTCTTGCTTTTTCGAGTAGAACTCTGCCCTTTATTCTACTTACAGGCAGTGGTTTGAATCCCGAAGCTTTGGTTGGAGTTTTACAAACATTTGCAGTTTTTATTGCTTAAAAATGCTTCCCAGCTCCCTCTGCTGTACACTTTTTTTATTGTAACTCATAACTTCACAAAGGATGCTTTCCCAGTGAGGTCTCTTGCATTTTGGAGTAAAACTCTCCCCTTTATACTTGTTACAGGCAGTGGTTTGAATCCCGAAGCTTTGGTTGGAGTTTTACAAACATTTGCAGTTTTAATTGCTTAAAAATGCTTCTCAGCGCCTGCTGTACACTTTTTTAAATTTTGACTCATAACTTCACAAAGGATGCTTTCCAAGTAAATTCTCTCTCATTTTAGAGTAAAACTCTCCCCTTTATACTAGTTACGGGCAGTGGTTTGTGAGTTTTACACACATTTGCAGTTTTCATCGCTTAAAAATGCTTCCCAGTTCCTGCTGTACACTTTTTTTATTTTGACTCATAACTTCACAAAGGATGCTTTCCCAGTAAATTATCTTGCTTTTTAGAGTAAAACTCTCCCCTTTATACTAGTTGCAGGTTGTGGTTTGAATACCAAAGCTTTGGTTGGAGTTTTACACACATTTACAGTTTTTATTGCTTAAAAATTCTTCCCAGCGCCTGCTGTACACTTTTTTTATTTTGACTCATAACTTCACAAAGGATGCTTTCCAAGTAAATTCTCTTGCATTTTAGAGTAAAACTCTCCCCTTTATACTCGTTACAGGCAGTGGTTTGAATCCCAAAGCGTTGGTTGGAATTTTACACACATTTTTTACACACATTTACACACATCTCTCAGCTCCCTCTGCTGTACACTTTTTTTATTGTAACTCATAACTTCACAAAGGATGCTTTCCCAGTGAGGTCTCTTGCATTTTGGAGTAAAACTCTCCCCTTTATACTTGTTACAGGCAGTGGTTTGAATCCCGAAGCTTTGGTTGGAGTTTTACAAACATTTGCAGTTTTTATTGCTTAAAAATGCTTCCCAGCGCCGACTGTACAAATTTTTTATTTTGACTCAAAACTTCACAAAGGATGATTTCCAAGTAAATTCTCTTGCATTTTAGAGTAAAATTCTCCCCTTTATACTAGTTACAGGCAGTGGTTTGAATCCCGAAGCTTTGGTTGGAGTTTTACAAACATTTGCAGTTTTTATTGCTTAAAAATGCTTCCCAGCTCCCTCTGCTGTACACTTTTTTTATTGTAACTCCTAACTTCACAAAGAATGCTTTCCCAATAAATTCTCTTGCTTTTTCGAGTAAAACTCTCCGCTTTATACTAGTTACAGGCAGTGGTTTGAATCCCAAAGCTTTGGTTAGATTTTTACACACATTTGCTTTTTTTATTTCTTAAAAATGCTTCCCAGCACCTGCTGTCCACTTATTTTATTTTGACTCATAACTTCACAAAGGAAGCTTTCCAAGTAAATTCTCTTGCATTTTAGAGTAAAACTCTCTCCTTTATACTAGTTACAGGCAGTGGTTTGAATCCCAAAGCTTTGGTTGGAGTTTTACACACATTTGCAGTTTCTATTGCTTAAAAATGCTTCCCAGCTCCCTCTGCCGTCCACTTTTTTTATTGTAACTCATAACTTCACAAAGGAAGCTTTCCAAGTAAATTCTCTTGCATTTTAGAGTAAAACTCTCTCCTTTATACTAGTTACAGGCAGTGGTTTGAATCCCGAAGCTTTGGTTGTAGTTTTACACACCTTTGCAGTTTTTATCGCTTAAAAATGCTTCCCAGCGCCTGCTGTCCACTTTTTTTATTTTCACTCATAACTTCACAAAGCATGCTTTCCCAGTAAGGTCTCTTTCTTTTGAGAGTAGAACTCTCCCTTTTATACTAGTTACAGGCAGTGGTTTGAATCCCAACGCTTTGGTTGGAGTTTTACAAACATTTGCAGTTTTTATTGCTTAAAAATGCTTCCCAGCGCCTGTTGTACACTTTTTTTTTTTGACTCATAACTTCACAAAGGATGCTTTCCAAGTAAATTCTCTTGCTTTTTCGAGTAGAACTCTCCCCTTTATACTAGTTACAGGCAGTGGTTTGAATCCCAAAGCTTTGTTTGGAGTTTTACACACATTTGCAGTTTTTATTGCTTAAAAATTATTCGCAGCTCCCTCTGCTGTACACTTTTTTTTTGTAACTCATAACTTCACAAAGGATTCTTTCCCAGAAAATTATCTTGCTTTTCAGAGTAAAACTCTCCCCTTTATACTTGTTACAGGCAGTGGTTTGAATCCCAAAGCTTTGGTTGGAGTTTTACACACATTTGCTCTTTTTATTGCTTAAAAATGCTTCCCAGCTCACTCTGCTGTACACTGTGTTTTATTGTAACTCATAACTTCACAAAGGATGTTTTCCCAGTAAATTCTCTTGCATTTTCGAGTAAAACTCTCCCCTGTATGCTAGTTACCGGCAGTGGTTTGAAACCCAAAGCTTTGGTTGGAGTTTTACACACATTTGCAGTTTTTATTGCTTAAAAATGCTTCCCAGCTCCCTCTGCTGTACACTTTTTTTATTGTAACTCCTAACTTCACAAAGAATGCTTTCCCAATAAATTCTCTTGCTTTTTCGAGTAAAACTCTCCGCTTTATACTAGTTACAGGCAGTGGTTTGAATCCCGAAGCTTTGGTTGGAGTTTTACACACCTTTGCTGTTTTTATTGCTTAAAAATGCTTCGCAGCGCCTGCTGTACACTTTTTTTATTTTGACTCATAACTTCACAAATGATGCTTTCCAAGTAAATTCTCTTGCATTTTAGAGTAAAACTCTCCCCTTTATACTCGTTACAGGCAGTGGTTTGAATCCCAAAGCGTTGGTTGGAATTTTACACACATTTGCTGTTTTTATTGCTTAAAAATGCTTCCCAGCGCCTGCTGTACACTTTTTTAAATTTTGACTCATAACTTCACAAAGGATGCTTTCCAAGTAAATTCTCTCTCATTTTAGAGTAAAACTCTCCCCTTTATACTAGTTACGGGCAGTGGTTTGTGAGTTTTACACACATTTGCAGTTTTCATCGCTTAAAAATGCTTCCCAGTTCCTGCTGTACACTTTTTTTATTTTGACTCATAACTTCACAAAGGATTTTTTCCCAGTAAATTATCTTGCTTTTTAGAGTAAAACTCTCCCCTTTATACTAGTTGCAGGTTGTGGTTTGAATACCAAAGCTTTGGTTGGAGTTTTACACACATTTACAGTTTTTATTGCTTAAAAATTCTTCCCAGCGCCTGCTGTAAACTTTTTTTATTTTGACTCATAACTTCACAAAGGATGCTTTCCCAGTAAATTCTCTTGCTTTTTAGAGTAGAACTCTCCCATTTATACTAGTTAAAGGCCGTGGTTTGCATCCCAAAGCTTTGGTTTGAGGTTTACACACATTTGCAGTTTTTATTGCTTAAAAATGCTTCCCAGCTCCCTCTGCTGTACACTTTTTTTATTGTAACTCATAACTTCACAAAGGATGCTTTCCCAGTGAGGTCTCTTGCATTTTGGAGTAAAACTCTCCCCTTTATACTTGTTACAGGCAGTGGTTTGAATCCCGAAGCTTTGGTTGGAGTTTTACAAACATTTGCAGTTTTTATTGCTTAAAAATGCTTCCCAGCGCCGACTGTACAAATTTTTTATTTTGACTCAAAACTTCACAAAGGATGATTTCCAAGTAAATTCTCTTGCATTTTAGAGTAAAATTCTCCCCTTTATACTAGTTACAGGCAGTGGTTTGAATCCCGAAGCTTTGGTTGGAGTTTTACAAACATTTGCAGTTTTTATTGCTTAAAAATGCTTCCCAGCTCCCTCTGCTGTACACTTTTTTTATTGTAACTCCTAACTTCACAAAGAATGCTTTCCCAATAAATTCTCTTGCTTTTTCGAGTAAAACTCTCCGCTTTATACTAGTTACAGGCAGTGGTTTGAATCCCAAAGCTTTGGTTAGATTTTTACACACATTTGCTTTTTTTATTTCTTAAAAATGCTTCCCAGCACCTGCTGTCCACTTTTTTTTTTTGACTCATAACTTCACAAAGGATGCTTTCCAAGTAAATTCTCTTGCTTTTTCGAGTAGAACTCTCCCCTTTATACTAGTTACAGGCAGTGGTTTGAATCCCAAAGCTTTGTTTGGAGTTTTACACACATTTGCAGTTTTTATTGCTTAAAAATTATTCGCAGCTCCCTCTGCTGTACACTTTTTTTTTGTAACTCATAACTTCACAAAGGATTCTTTCCCAGAAAATTATCTTGCTTTTCAGAGTAAAACTCTCCCCTTTATACTAGTTACAGGCAGTGGTTTGAATCCCAAAGCTTTGGTTGGAGTTTTACACACATTTGCTCTTTTTATTGCTTAAAAATGCTTCCCAGCTCACTCTGCTGTACACTGTTTTTTATTGTAACTCATAACTTCACAAAGGATGTTTTCCCAGTAAATTCTCTTGCATTTTCGAGTAAAACTCTCCCCTGTATACTAGTTACCGGCAGTGGTTTGAAACCCAAAGCTTTGGTTGGAGTTTTACACACATTTGCAGTTTTTATTGCTTAAAAATGCTCCCCAGCTCCCTCTGCTGTACACTTTTTTTATTGTAACTCATAACTTCACAAATGATGCTTTCCCAGGAAATTCTCTTGCCTTTTCGAGTCGAACTCTCCCCTTTATACTAGTTACAGGCACTGGTTTGAATCCCAAAGCTTTGGTTGGAGTTTGACACACATTTGCTGTTTTTATTGCTTAAAAATGCTTCGCAGTGCATGCTGTACACTTTTTTTATTTTCACTTTTAAATTCACAAAGGATGCTTTCCCAGTAAAGTCTCTTGCTTTTTAGAGTAAAACTCTCCCCTTTATACTAGTTACAGGCAGTGGTTTGAATTCCAAAGCTTTGGTTGGAGTTTTACACACATTTGCTGTTTTTATTGCTTAAAAATGCTTCCCAGCGCCTGCTGCACACTTTTTTTATTTTGACTCATAACTTCACAAAGGATGCTTTCCCAGTAAATTCTCTTGCTTTTTCGAGTAGAACTCTCCCCTTTATACTAGTTACAGGCACTGGTTTGAATCCCAAAGCTTTGGTTGGAGTTTGACACACATTTGCTGTTTTTATTGCTTAAAAATGCTTCGCAGCGCATGCTGTACACTTTTTTTATTTTCACTTTTAAATTCACAAAGGATGCTTTCCCAGTAAAGTCTCTTGCTTTTTAGAGTAAAACTCTCCCCTTTATCCGAGTTACAAGCAGTGGTTTGAATCCCAAAGCTTTGGTTGGAGTTTTACACACATTTGCAGTTTTTATTGCTTAAAAATGCTTCCCAGCTCCCTCTGCTGTACACCTTTTTTAATGTAACTCATAACTTCACAAAGGATGGTTTCCTAGTAAATTCTCTTGCTTTTTAGAATAAAACTCTCCCCTTTATACTAGTTACAGGCAGTGGTTTGAATCCCAAAGCTTTGGTTGGAGTTTTACAAACATTTGCAGTTTTTATTGCTGTAACTTTTTCATTTTGACTCATAACTTCACAAAGGATGCTTTCCACGTAAATTCTCTTGCATTTTAGAGTAAAACTCTCCTCTTTATACTAGTTACAGGCAGTGGTTTGAATCCCAAAGCTTTGGTTCGAGTTTTGCAAACATTTGCAGTTTTTATTGCTTAAAAATGCTTCCCAGCACCTGCTGAAAACTTTTTTCATTTTGACTCATAACTTCACAAAGGATGCTTTCCCAGTAAATTCTCTTGCTTTTTAGAGTAGAACTCTCCCATTTATCCTAGTTAAAGGCAGTGGTTTGCATCCCAAAGCTTTGGTTTGAGGTTTACACACATTTGCAGTTTTTATTGCTTAAAAATGCTTCCCAGCTCCCTCTGCTGTACACTTTTTACATTTTGACTCAGAACTTCACAAAGGATGCTTTCCCAGTAAATTATCTTGCTTTTTAGAGGAAAACTCTCCCCTTTATACTAGTTACAGGTTGTGGTTTGTGAGTTTTCCACACATTTGCAGTTTTTATCGCTTAAAAATGCTTCCCAGCGCCTGCTGTACACTTTTTTTATTTTGACTCAGAACTTCACAAAGGATGCTTTCCCAGTAAATTCTCTTGCTTTTTAGAGTAAAACTCTCCCCTTTATACTAGTTACAGGTTGTGGTTTGAATCCCAAAGCTTTGGTTGGAGTTTTACACACATTTGCAGGTTTTATCGGTTAAAAATGCTTCTCATCCCCTGCTGTACACTTTTTTTATTTTGACTCATAACTTCACAAAGGATGCTTTCCCAGTAAATTCTCTTACTTTTTCGAGGAGAACTCTCAACCTTTATACTAGTTACAGGCAGTGGTTTGAATCCCAAAGCTTTGGTTGGAGTTTTACACACATTTGCTGTTTTTATTGCTTAAAAATGCTTCCCAGCTCCCTCTGGTGTCCACTTTTTTTATTGTAACTCATAACTTCACAAGGGATGCTTTCCCAGTAAATTCTCTTGCTTTTTCGAGTAGAACTCTGCCCTTTATTCTACTTACAGGCAGTGGTTTGAATCCCGAAGCTTTGGTTGGAGTTTTACAAACATTTGCAGTTTTTATTGCTTAAAAATGCTTCCCAGCTCCCTCTGCTGTACACTTTTTTTATTGTAACTCATAACTTCACAAAGGATGCTTTCCCAGTGAGGTCTCTTGCATTTTGGAGTAAAACTCTCCCCTTTATACTTGTTACAGGCAGTGGTTTGAATCCCGAAGCTTTGGTTGGAGTTTTACAAACATTTGCAGTTTTAATTGCTTAAAAATGCTTCTCAGCGCCTGCTGTACACTTTTTTAAATTTTGACTCATAACTTCACAAAGGATGCTTTCCAAGTAAATTCTCTCTCATTTTAGAGTAAAACTCTCCCCTTTATACTAGTTACGGGCAGTGGTTTGTGAGTTTTACACACATTTGCAGTTTTCATCGCTTAAAAATGCTTCCCAGTTCCTGCTGTACACTTTTTTTATTTTGACTCATAACTTCACAAAGGATGCTTTCCCAGTAAATTATCTTGCTTTTTAGAGTAAAACTCTCCCCTTTATACTAGTTGCAGGTTGTGGTTTGAATACCAAAGCTTTGGTTGGAGTTTTACACACATTTACAGTTTTTATTGCTTAAAAATTCTTCCCAGCGCCTGCTGTACACTTTTTTTATTTTGACTCATAACTTCACAAAGGATGCTTTCCAAGTAAATTCTCTTGCATTTTAGAGTAAAACTCTCCCCTTTATACTCGTTACAGGCAGTGGTTTGAATCCCAAAGCGTTGGTTGGAATTTTACACACATTTTTTACACACATTTACACACATCTCTCAGCTCCCTCTGCTGTACACTTTTTTTATTGTAACTCATAACTTCACAAAGGATGCTTTCCCAGTGAGGTCTCTTGCATTTTGGAGTAAAACTCTCCCCTTTATACTTGTTACAGGCAGTGGTTTGAATCCCGAAGCTTTGGTTGGAGTTTTACAAACATTTGCAGTTTTTATTGCTTAAAAATGCTTCCCAGCGCCGACTGTACAAATTTTTTATTTTGACTCAAAACTTCACAAAGGATGATTTCCAAGTAAATTCTCTTGCATTTTAGAGTAAAATTCTCCCCTTTATACTAGTTACAGGCAGTGGTTTGAATCCCGAAGCTTTGGTTGGAGTTTTACAAACATTTGCAGTTTTTATTGCTTAAAAATGCTTCCCAGCTCCCTCTGCTGTACACTTTTTTTATTGTAACTCCTAACTTCACAAAGAATGCTTTCCCAATAAATTCTCTTGCTTTTTCGAGTAAAACTCTCCGCTTTATACTAGTTACAGGCAGTGGTTTGAATCCCAAAGCTTTGGTTAGATTTTTACACACATTTGCTTTTTTTATTTCTTAAAAATGCTTCCCAGCACCTGCTGTCCACTTATTTTATTTTGACTCATAACTTCACAAAGGAAGCTTTCCAAGTAAATTCTCTTGCATTTTAGAGTAAAACTCTCTCCTTTATACTAGTTACAGGCAGTGGTTTGAATCCCAAAGCTTTGGTTGGAGTTTTACACACATTTGCAGTTTCTATTGCTTAAAAATGCTTCCCAGCTCCCTCTGCCGTCCACTTTTTTTATTGTAACTCATAACTTCACAAAGGAAGCTTTCCAAGTAAATTCTCTTGCATTTTAGAGTAAAACTCTCTCCTTTATACTAGTTACAGGCAGTGGTTTGAATCCCGAAGCTTTGGTTGTAGTTTTACACACCTTTGCAGTTTTTATCGCTTAAAAATGCTTCCCAGCGCCTGCTGTCCACTTTTTTTATTTTCACTCATAACTTCACAAAGCATGCTTTCCCAGTAAGGTCTCTTTCTTTTGAGAGTAGAACTCTCCCTTTTATACTAGTTACAGGCAGTGGTTTGAATCCCAACGCTTTGGTTGGAGTTTTACAAACATTTGCAGTTTTTATTGCTTAAAAATGCTTCCCAGCGCCTGTTGTACACTTTTTTTTTTTGACTCATAACTTCACAAAGGATGCTTTCCAAGTAAATTCTCTTGCTTTTTCGAGTAGAACTCTCCCCTTTATACTAGTTACAGGCAGTGGTTTGAATCCCAAAGCTTTGTTTGGAGTTTTACACACATTTGCAGTTTTTATTGCTTAAAAATTATTCGCAGCTCCCTCTGCTGTACACTTTTTTTTTGTAACTCATAACTTCACAAAGGATTCTTTCCCAGAAAATTATCTTGCTTTTCAGAGTAAAACTCTCCCCTTTATACTTGTTACAGGCAGTGGTTTGAATCCCAAAGCTTTGGTTGGAGTTTTACACACATTTGCTCTTTTTATTGCTTAAAAATGCTTCCCAGCTCACTCTGCTGTACACTGTGTTTTATTGTAACTCATAACTTCACAAAGGATGTTTTCCCAGTAAATTCTCTTGCATTTTCGAGTAAAACTCTCCCCTGTATGCTAGTTACCGGCAGTGGTTTGAAACCCAAAGCTTTGGTTGGAGTTTTACACACATTTGCAGTTTTTATTGCTTAAAAATGCTTCCCAGCTCCCTCTGCTGTACACTTTTTTTATTGTAACTCCTAACTTCACAAAGAATGCTTTCCCAATAAATTCTCTTGCTTTTTCGAGTAAAACTCTCCGCTTTATACTAGTTACAGGCAGTGGTTTGAATCCCGAAGCTTTGGTTGGAGTTTTACACACCTTTGCTGTTTTTATTGCTTAAAAATGCTTCGCAGCGCCTGCTGTACACTTTTTTTATTTTGACTCATAACTTCACAAATGATGCTTTCCAAGTAAATTCTCTTGCATTTTAGAGTAAAACTCTCCCCTTTATACTCGTTACAGGCAGTGGTTTGAATCCCAAAGCGTTGGTTGGAATTTTACACACATTTGCTGTTTTTATTGCTTAAAAATGCTTCCCAGCGCCTGCTGTACACTTTTTTAAATTTTGACTCATAACTTCACAAAGGATGCTTTCCAAGTAAATTCTCTCTCATTTTAGAGTAAAACTCTCCCCTTTATACTAGTTACGGGCAGTGGTTTGTGAGTTTTACACACATTTGCAGTTTTCATCGCTTAAAAATGCTTCCCAGTTCCTGCTGTACACTTTTTTTATTTTGACTCATAACTTCACAAAGGATTTTTTCCCAGTAAATTATCTTGCTTTTTAGAGTAAAACTCTCCCCTTTATACTAGTTGCAGGTTGTGGTTTGAATACCAAAGCTTTGGTTGGAGTTTTACACACATTTACAGTTTTTATTGCTTAAAAATTCTTCCCAGCGCCTGCTGTAAACTTTTTTTATTTTGACTCATAACTTCACAAAGGATGCTTTCCCAGTAAATTCTCTTGCTTTTTAGAGTAGAACTCTCCCATTTATACTAGTTAAAGGCCGTGGTTTGCATCCCAAAGCTTTGGTTTGAGGTTTACACACATTTGCAGTTTTTATTGCTTAAAAATGCTTCCCAGCTCCCTCTGCTGTACACTTTTTTTATTGTAACTCATAACTTCACAAAGGATGCTTTCCCAGTGAGGTCTCTTGCATTTTGGAGTAAAACTCTCCCCTTTATACTTGTTACAGGCAGTGGTTTGAATCCCGAAGCTTTGGTTGGAGTTTTACAAACATTTGCAGTTTTTATTGCTTAAAAATGCTTCCCAGCGCCGACTGTACAAATTTTTTATTTTGACTCAAAACTTCACAAAGGATGATTTCCAAGTAAATTCTCTTGCATTTTAGAGTAAAATTCTCCCCTTTATACTAGTTACAGGCAGTGGTTTGAATCCCGAAGCTTTGGTTGGAGTTTTACAAACATTTGCAGTTTTTATTGCTTAAAAATGCTTCCCAGCTCCCTCTGCTGTACACTTTTTTTATTGTAACTCCTAACTTCACAAAGAATGCTTTCCCAATAAATTCTCTTGCTTTTTCGAGTAAAACTCTCCGCTTTATACTAGTTACAGGCAGTGGTTTGAATCCCAAAGCTTTGGTTAGATTTTTACACACATTTGCTTTTTTTATTTCTTAAAAATGCTTCCCAGCACCTGCTGTCCACTTTTTTTTTTTGACTCATAACTTCACAAAGGATGCTTTCCAAGTAAATTCTCTTGCTTTTTCGAGTAGAACTCTCCCCTTTATACTAGTTACAGGCAGTGGTTTGAATCCCAAAGCTTTGTTTGGAGTTTTACACACATTTGCAGTTTTTATTGCTTAAAAATTATTCGCAGCTCCCTCTGCTGTACACTTTTTTTTTGTAACTCATAACTTCACAAAGGATTCTTTCCCAGAAAATTATCTTGCTTTTCAGAGTAAAACTCTCCCCTTTATACTTGTTACAGGCAGTGGTTTGAATCCCAAAGCTTTGGTTGGAGTTTTACACACATTTGCTCTTTTTATTGCTTAAAAATGCTTCCCAGCTCACTCTGCTGTACACTGTTTTTTATTGTAACTCATAACTTCACAAAGGATGTTTTCCCAGTAAATTCTCTTGCATTTTCGAGTAAAACTCTCCCCTGTATACTAGTTACCGGCAGTGGTTTGAAACCCAAAGCTTTGGTTGGAGTTTTACACACATTTGCAGTTTTTATTGCTTAAAAATGCTCCCCAGCTCCCTCTGCTGTACACTTTTTTTATTGTAACTCATAACTTCACAAATGATGCTTTCCCAGGAAATTCTCTTGCCTTTTCGAGTCGAACTCTCCCCTTTATACTAGTTACAGGCACTGGTTTGAATCCCAAAGCTTTGGTTGGAGTTTGACACACATTTGCTGTTTTTATTGCTTAAAAATGCTTCGCAGTGCATGCTGTACACTTTTTTTATTTTCACTTTTAAATTCACAAAGGATGCTTTCCCAGTAAAGTCTCTTGCTTTTTAGAGTAAAACTCTCCCCTTTATACTAGTTACAGGCAGTGGTTTGAATTCCAAAGCTTTGGTTGGAGTTTTACACACATTTGCTGTTTTTATTGCTTAAAAATGCTTCCCAGCGCCTGCTGCACACTTTTTTTATTTTGACTCATAACTTCACAAAGGATGCTTTCCCAGTAAATTCTCTTGCTTTTTCGAGTAGAACTCTCCCCTTTATACTAGTTACAGGCACTGGTTTGAATCCCAAAGCTTTGGTTGGAGTTTGACACACATTTGCTGTTTTTATTGCTTAAAAATGCTTCGCAGCGCATGCTGTACACTTTTTTTATTTTCACTTTTAAATTCACAAAGGATGCTTTCCCAGTAAAGTCTCTTGCTTTTTAGAGTAAAACTCTCCCCTTTATCCGAGTTACAAGCAGTGGTTTGAATCCCAAAGCTTTGGTTGGAGTTTTACACACATTTGCAGTTTTTATTGCTTAAAAATGCTTCCCAGCTCCCTCTGCTGTACACCTTTTTTAATGTAACTCATAACTTCACAAAGGATGGTTTCCTAGTAAATTCTCTTGCTTTTTAGAATAAAACTCTCCCCTTTATACTAGTTACAGGCAGTGGTTTGAATCCCAAAGCTTTGGTTGGAGTTTTACAAACATTTGCAGTTTTTATTGCTGTAACTTTTTCATTTTGACTCATAACTTCACAAAGGATGCTTTCCACGTAAATTCTCTTGCATTTTAGAGTAAAACTCTCCTCTTTATACTAGTTACAGGCAGTGGTTTGAATCCCAAAGCTTTGGTTCGAGTTTTGCAAACATTTGCAGTTTTTATTGCTTAAAAATGCTTCCCAGCACCTGCTGAAAACTTTTTTCATTTTGACTCATAACTTCACAAAGGATGCTTTCCCAGTAAATTCTCTTGCTTTTTAGAGTAGAACTCTCCCATTTATCCTAGTTAAAGGCAGTGGTTTTCATCCCAAAGCTTTGGTTTGAGGTTTACACACATTTGCAGTTTTTATTGCTTAAAAATGCTTCCCAGCTCCCTCTGCTGTACACTTTTTACATTTTGACTCAGAACTTCACAAAGGATGCTTTCCCAGTAAATTATCTTGCTTTTTAGAGGAAAACTCTCCCCTTTATACTAGTTACAGGTTGTGGTTTGTGAGTTTTCCACACATTTGCAGTTTTTATCGCTTAAAAATGCTTCCCAGCGCCTGCTGTACACTTTTTTTATTTTGACTCAGAACTTCACAAAGGATGCTTTCCCAGTAAATTCTCTTGCTTTTTAGAGTAAAACTCTCCCCTTTATACTAGTTACAGGTTGTGGTTTGAATCCCAAAGCTTTGGTTGGAGTTTTACACACATTTGCAGGTTTTATCGGTTAAAAATGCTTCTCATCCCCTGCTGTACACTTTTTTTATTTTGACTCATAACTTCACAAAGGATGCTTTCCCAGTAAATTCTCTTACTTTTTCGAGGAGAACTCTCAACCTTTATACTAGTTACAGGCAGTGGTTTGAATCCCAAAGCTTTGGTTGGAGTTTTACACACATTTGCTGTTTTTATTGCTTAAAAATGCTTCCCAGCTCCCTCTGGTGTCCACTTTTTTTATTGTAACTCATAACTTCACAAGGGATGCTTTCCCAGTAAATTCTCTTGCTTTTTCGAGTAGAACTCTGCCCTTTATTCTACTTACAGGCAGTGGTTTGAATCCCGAAGCTTTGGTTGGAGTTTTACAAACATTTGCAGTTTTTATTGCTTAAAAATGCTTCCCAGCTCCCTCTGCTGTACACTTTTTTTATTGTAACTCATAACTTCACAAAGGATGCTTTCCCAGTGAGGTCTCTTGCATTTTGGAGTAAAACTCTCCCCTTTATACTTGTTACAGGCAGTGGTTTGAATCCCGAAGCTTTGGTTGGAGTTTTACAAACATTTGCAGTTTTAATTGCTTAAAAATGCTTCTCAGCGCCTGCTGTACACTTTTTTAAATTTTGACTCATAACTTCACAAAGGATGCTTTCCAAGTAAATTCTCTCTCATTTTAGAGTAAAACTCTCCCCTTTATACTAGTTACGGGCAGTGGTTTGTGAGTTTTACACACATTTGCAGTTTTCATCGCTTAAAAATGCTTCCCAGTTCCTGCTGTACACTTTTTTTATTTTGACTCATAACTTCACAAAGGATGCTTTCCCAGTAAATTATCTTGCTTTTTAGAGTAAAACTCTCCCCTTTATACTAGTTGCAGGTTGTGGTTTGAATACCAAAGCTTTGGTTGGAGTTTTACACACATTTACAGTTTTTATTGCTTAAAAATTCTTCCCAGCGCCTGCTGTACACTTTTTTTATTTTGACTCATAACTTCACAAAGGATGCTTTCCAAGTAAATTCTCTTGCATTTTAGAGTAAAACTCTCCCCTTTATACTCGTTACAGGCAGTGGTTTGAATCCCAAAGCGTTGGTTGGAATTTTACACACATTTTTTACACACATTTACACACATCTCTCAGCTCCCTCTGCTGTACACTTTTTTTATTGTAACTCATAACTTCACAAAGGATGCTTTCCCAGTGAGGTCTCTTGCATTTTGGAGTAAAACTCTCCCCTTTATACTTGTTACAGGCAGTGGTTTGAATCCCGAAGCTTTGGTTGGAGTTTTACAAACATTTGCAGTTTTTATTGCTTAAAAATGCTTCCCAGCGCCGACTGTACAAATTTTTTATTTTGACTCAAAACTTCACAAAGGATGATTTCCAAGTAAATTCTCTTGCATTTTAGAGTAAAATTCTCCCCTTTATACTAGTTACAGGCAGTGGTTTGAATCCCGAAGCTTTGGTTGGAGTTTTACAAACATTTGCAGTTTTTATTGCTTAAAAATGCTTCCCAGCTCCCTCTGCTGTACACTTTTTTTATTGTAACTCCTAACTTCACAAAGAATGCTTTCCCAATAAATTCTCTTGCTTTTTCGAGTAAAACTCTCCGCTTTATACTAGTTACAGGCAGTGGTTTGAATCCCAAAGCTTTGGTTAGATTTTTACACACATTTGCTTTTTTTATTTCTTAAAAATGCTTCCCAGCACCTGCTGTCCACTTATTTTATTTTGACTCATAACTTCACAAAGGAAGCTTTCCAAGTAAATTCTCTTGCATTTTAGAGTAAAACTCTCTCCTTTATACTAGTTACAGGCAGTGGTTTGAATCCCAAAGCTTTGGTTGGAGTTTTACACACATTTGCAGTTTCTATTGCTTAAAAATGCTTCCCAGCTCCCTCTGCCGTCCACTTTTTTTATTGTAACTCATAACTTCACAAAGGAAGCTTTCCAAGTAAATTCTCTTGCATTTTAGAGTAAAACTCTCTCCTTTATACTAGTTACAGGCAGTGGTTTGAATCCCGAAGCTTTGGTTGTAGTTTTACACACCTTTGCAGTTTTTATCGCTTAAAAATGCTTCCCAGCGCCTGCTGTCCACTTTTTTTATTTTCACTCATAACTTCACAAAGCATGCTTTCCCAGTAAGGTCTCTTTCTTTTGAGAGTAGAACTCTCCCTTTTATACTAGTTACAGGCAGTGGTTTGAATCCCAACGCTTTGGTTGGAGTTTTACAAACATTTGCAGTTTTTATTGCTTAAAAATGCTTCCCAGCGCCTGTTGTACACTTTTTTTTTTTGACTCATAACTTCACAAAGGATGCTTTCCAAGTAAATTCTCTTGCTTTTTCGAGTAGAACTCTCCCCTTTATACTAGTTACAGGCAGTGGTTTGAATCCCAAAGCTTTGTTTGGAGTTTTACACACATTTGCAGTTTTTATTGCTTAAAAATTATTCGCAGCTCCCTCTGCTGTACACTTTTTTTTTGTAACTCATAACTTCACAAAGGATTCTTTCCCAGAAAATTATCTTGCTTTTCAGAGTAAAACTCTCCCCTTTATACTTGTTACAGGCAGTGGTTTGAATCCCAAAGCTTTGGTTGGAGTTTTACACACATTTGCTCTTTTTATTGCTTAAAAATGCTTCCCAGCTCACTCTGCTGTACACTGTGTTTTATTGTAACTCATAACTTCACAAAGGATGTTTTCCCAGTAAATTCTCTTGCATTTTCGAGTAAAACTCTCCCCTGTATGCTAGTTACCGGCAGTGGTTTGAAACCCAAAGCTTTGGTTGGAGTTTTACACACATTTGCAGTTTTTATTGCTTAAAAATGCTTCCCAGCTCCCTCTGCTGTACACTTTTTTTATTGTAACTCCTAACTTCACAAAGAATGCTTTCCCAATAAATTCTCTTGCTTTTTCGAGTAAAACTCTCCGCTTTATACTAGTTACAGGCAGTGGTTTGAATCCCGAAGCTTTGGTTGGAGTTTTACACACCTTTGCTGTTTTTATTGCTTAAAAATGCTTCGCAGCGCCTGCTGTACACTTTTTTTATTTTGACTCATAACTTCACAAATGATGCTTTCCAAGTAAATTCTCTTGCATTTTAGAGTAAAACTCTCCCCTTTATACTCGTTACAGGCAGTGGTTTGAATCCCAAAGCGTTGGTTGGAATTTTACACACATTTGCTGTTTTTATTGCTTAAAAATGCTTCCCAGCGCCTGCTGTACACTTTTTTAAATTTTGACTCATAACTTCACAAAGGATGCTTTCCAAGTAAATTCTCTCTCATTTTAGAGTAAAACTCTCCCCTTTATACTAGTTACGGGCAGTGGTTTGTGAGTTTTACACACATTTGCAGTTTTCATCGCTTAAAAATGCTTCCCAGTTCCTGCTGTACACTTTTTTTATTTTGACTCATAACTTCACAAAGGATTTTTTCCCAGTAAATTATCTTGCTTTTTAGAGTAAAACTCTCCCCTTTATACTAGTTGCAGGTTGTGGTTTGAATACCAAAGCTTTGGTTGGAGTTTTACACACATTTACAGTTTTTATTGCTTAAAAATTCTTCCCAGCGCCTGCTGTAAACTTTTTTTATTTTGACTCATAACTTCACAAAGGATGCTTTCCCAGTAAATTCTCTTGCTTTTTAGAGTAGAACTCTCCCATTTATACTAGTTAAAGGCCGTGGTTTGCATCCCAAAGCTTTGGTTTGAGGTTTACACACATTTGCAGTTTTTATTGCTTAAAAATGCTTCCCAGCTCCCTCTGCTGTACACTTTTTTTATTGTAACTCATAACTTCACAAAGGATGCTTTCCCAGTGAGGTCTCTTGCATTTTGGAGTAAAACTCTCCCCTTTATACTTGTTACAGGCAGTGGTTTGAATCCCGAAGCTTTGGTTGGAGTTTTACAAACATTTGCAGTTTTTATTGCTTAAAAATGCTTCCCAGCGCCGACTGTACAAATTTTTTATTTTGACTCAAAACTTCACAAAGGATGATTTCCAAGTAAATTCTCTTGCATTTTAGAGTAAAATTCTCCCCTTTATACTAGTTACAGGCAGTGGTTTGAATCCCGAAGCTTTGGTTGGAGTTTTACAAACATTTGCAGTTTTTATTGCTTAAAAATGCTTCCCAGCTCCCTCTGCTGTACACTTTTTTTATTGTAACTCCTAACTTCACAAAGAATGCTTTCCCAATAAATTCTCTTGCTTTTTCGAGTAAAACTCTCCGCTTTATACTAGTTACAGGCAGTGGTTTGAATCCCAAAGCTTTGGTTAGATTTTTACACACATTTGCTTTTTTTATTTCTTAAAAATGCTTCCCAGCACCTGCTGTCCACTTATTTTATTTTGACTCATAACTTCACAAAGGAAGCTTTCCAAGTAAATTCTCTTGCATTTTAGAGTAAAACTCTCTCCTTTATACTAGTTACAGGCAGTGGTTTGAATCCCAAAGCTTTGGTTGGAGTTTTACACACATTTGCAGTTTCTATTGCTTAAAAATGCTTCCCAGCTCCCTCTGCTGTCCACTTTTTTTATTGTAACTCATAACTTCACAAAGGATGCTTTCCCAGTAAATTCTCTTGCTTTTTCGAGTAGAACTCTGCCCTTTATTCTAGTTACAGGCAGTGGTTTGAATCCCGAAGCTTTGGTTGTAGTTTTACACACCTTTGCAGTTTTTATCGCTTAAAAATGCTTCCCAGCGCCTGCTGTCCACTTTTTTTATTTGCACTCATAACTTCACAAAGCATGCTTTCCCAGTAAGGTCTCTTTCTTTTGAGAGTAGAACTCTCCCTTTTATACTAGTTACAGGCAGTGGTTTGAATCCCAACGCTTTGGTTGGAGTTTTACAAACATTTGCAGTTTTTATTGCTTAAAAATGCTTCCCAGCGCCTGTTGTACACTTTTTTTTTTTGACTCATAACTTCACAAAGGATGCTTTCCAAGTAAATTCTCTTGCTTTTTCGAGTAGAACTCTCCCCTTTATACTAGTTACAGGCAGTGGTTTGAATCCCAAAGCTTTGTTTGGAGTTTTACACACATTTGCAGTTTTTATTGCTTAAAAATTATTCGCAGCTCCCTCTGCTGTACACTTTTTTTTTGTAACTCATAACTTCACAAAGGATTCTTTCCCAGAAAATTATCTTGCTTTTCAGAGTAAAACTCTCCCCTTTATACTTGTTACAGGCAGTGGTTTGAATCCCAAAGCTTTGGTTGGAGTTTTACACACATTTGCTCTTTTTATTGCTTAAAAATGCTTCCCAGCTCACTCTGCTGTACACTGTTTTTTATTGTAACTCATAACTTCACAAAGGATGTTTTCCCAGTAAATTCTCTTGCATTTTCGAGTAAAACTCTCCCCTGTATACTAGTTACCGGCAGTGGTTTGAAACCCAAAGCTTTGGTTGGAGTTTTACACACATTTGCAGTTTTTATTGCTTAAAAATGCTCCCCAGCTCCCTCTGCTGTACACTTTTTTTATTGTAACTCATAACTTCACAAATGATGCTTTCCCAGGAAATTCTCTTGCATTTTCGAGTAAAACTCTCCCCTTTATACTAGTTACAGGCAGTGGTTTGAAACCCAAAGCTTTGGTTGGAGTTTTACACACATTTGCAGTTTTTATTGCTTAAAAATGCTTCCCAGCGCCTGCTGTCCACTTTTTTTGTTTTGACTCATAACTTCACAAAGGATGCTTTCCCAGTAAAGTCTCTTGGTTTTGAGAGTAAAACTCTCCAATTTATACTAGTTACAGCCAGTGGTTTGAATCCCAAAGCTTTGGTTGGAGTTTTACACACATTTGCAGTTTTTATTGCTTACAAATGCTTCCCAGCGCCTGCTGTCCACTTTTTTTGTATTGACTCATAACTTCACAAAGGATGCTTTCCCAGTAAATTCTCTTGATTTTTAGAGTAGAACTATCCCCTTTGTACTAGTTACAGGCAGTGGTTTGAATCCCAAAGCTTTGGTTTGAGTTTTACACACATTTGCAGTTTTTATTGCTTAAAAATGCTTCCCAGCTCCCTCTGCTGTACACTTTTTTTATTGTGACTCATAACTTCACAAAGGATGCTTTCCCTGTAAATTATCTTGCCTTTTTAGAATAAAACTCTCCCCTTTATACTAGTTACAGTCAGTGGTTTGAATCCCAAAGCTTTGGTTGGAGTTTTACACACATTTGGTGTTTTTATGACTTAAAAATGCTCCCCAGCTCCCTCTGCTGTACACATTTTTTATTGTAACTCATAACTTCACAAAGGATGGTTTCCTAGTAAATTCTCTTGCTTTTTAGAATAAAACTCTCCCCTTTATACTAGTTACAGGCAGTGGTTTGAATCCCAAAGCTTTGGTTAGAGTTTTACAAACATTTGCAGTTTTTATTGCTTAAAAATGCTCCACAGCTCCCTCTGCTGTACACTTTTTTTATTGAAACTCATAACTTCACAAAGGATGCTTTCCCAGTACATTCTCTTGCTTTTTAGAGTAAAACTCTCCCCTTTATACTAGTTACAGGCAGTGGTTTGAATCCCAAAGCTTTGGTTGGAGTTTTACACACGTTTGCAGTTTTTATTGCTTAAAAATGCTTCCCAGCTCCCTCTGCTGTCCACTTTTTTTTGTTGTAACTCATAACTTCACAAAGGATGCTTTCCCAGTAAATTCTCTTGCTTTTTAGAGTAAAACTCTCCCCTTTATACTAGTTACAGGCAGTGGTTTGAATCCCAAAGCTTTGGTTGGAGTTTAACAAACATTTGCTGTTTTTATTGCTTAAAAATGCTCCCCAGCTCCCTCTGCTGTACACTTTTTTTATTGAAACTCATAACTTCACAAAGGATGCTTTCCCAGTACATTCTCTTGCTTTTTAGAGTAAAACTCTCCCCTTTATACTAGTTACAGGCAGTGGTTTGAATCCCAAAGCTTTGGTTGGAGTTTTACACACATTTGCTGTTTTTATTGCTTAAAAATGCTTCCCAGCGCCTGCTGTACACTTTTTTTTATTTTGACTCATAACTTCACAAAGGATGCTTTCCCAGTACATTCTCTTGCTTTTTAGAGCAAAACTCTCCCCTTTATACTAGTTACAGGCAGTGGTTTGAATCCCAAAGCTTTGGTTGGAGTTGGACAAACATTTGCAGTTTTTATTGCTTAAAAATGCTTCCCTCTGCTGTACACTTTTTTTTATTTTGACTCATAACTTCACAAAGGATGCTTTCCCAGTACATTCTCTTGCTTTTTAGAATAAAACTCTCCCCTTTATACTAGTTACAGGCAGTGGTTTGAATCCCAAAGCTTTGGTTGGAGTTTTACAAACATTTGCAGTTTTTATTGCTGAAACTTTTTCATTTTGACTCATAACTTCACAAAGGATGCTTTCCAAGTAAATTCTCTTGCATTTAAGAGTAAAACTCTCCCCTTTATACTAGTTACAGGCAGTGGTTTGAATCCCAAAGCTTTGGTTGGAGTTTTACACACATTTGCAGTTTTTATTGCTTAAAAATGCTCCCCAGCTCCCTCTGCTGTACACTTTTTTTTATTGAAACTCATGACTTCACAAAGGATGCTTTCCCAGTAAAGTCTCTTGTTTTTTGGAGTATAACTCTCCCAGTGATACTAGTTACAGGCAGTGGTTTGAATCCCAAAGCTTTGGTTGGAGTTTTACACACATTTGCTGTTTTTCTGCTTAAAAATGCTTCCCAGCTCCCTCTGCTGTACACTTTTTTTGTTGTAACTCATAACTTCACAAAGGATGCTTTCCCAGTAAAGTCTCTTGCATTTTGGATAAAACTCTCCCCTTTATACGAGTTACAGGCAGTGGTTTGAATCCCAAAGCTTTGGTTAGAGTTTTACATACATTTGCAGTTTTTATTGCTTAAAAATGCTTCCCACCTCCCTCTGCTGGACACGTGTTTTTTAGTAACTCATTACTTCACAAAGGATGCTTTCCCAGTAAAGTCTCTTGCATTTTGGATAAAACTCTCCCCTTTATACGAGTTACAGGCAGTGGTTTGAATCCCAAAGCTTTGGTTGGAGTTTTACACACATTTGCTGTTTTTATTGCTTAAAAATGCTTCCCAGCGCCTGCTGTACACTTTTTTTTATTTTGACTCATAACTACACAAATGATGCTTTCCCAGTAAAGTCTCTTGTTTTTTGGAGTATAACTCTCCCCGTGATACTAGTTACAGGCAGTGGTTTGAATCCCAAAGCTTTGGTTGGAGTTTTACACACATTTGCTGTTTTTATTGCTTAAAAATGGTTCCCAGCTCCCTCTGCTGTACACTTTTTTTTATTGTAACTCATAACTTCACAAAGGATGATTTCCCAGTAAATTCTCTTGCATTTTCGAGTAAAACTCTCCCCTTTATACTCGTTACAGGCAGTGGTTTGAATCCCAAAGCTTTGGTTGGAGTTTTACACACATTTGCAGTTTTTATTGCTTAAAAATGGTTCCCAGCTCCCTCTGCTGTACACTTTTTTTTATTTTGACTCCTAACTTCACAAAGGATGCTTTCCCAGTAAAGTCTCTTGCTTTTTAGAGTAGAACTCTCCCCTGTATACGAGTTACAGGCAGTGGTTTGAATCCCAAAGCTTTGGTTGGAGTTTTACACACATTTGCAGTTTTTATCGCTGTTAGATATATTTTAGTAGTTATCATTTATTTGCTTAGCTTGCATTAGTATTTTGCATTAGTAGCTTGCATTAGTATTTTGCATTAGTAGCTTGCATTAGTATTATGGACAATATTTAGATAGAAAGATGTCTCGCCTTCAAGAAGATGACTCAGCAACATTTGATGGAAGGGCGCCTTGACCAAGGACGTGATCGGATGTGGTCGGGGACGGGACAGGTGTCGTCTGGTCCTATGTTTTGTGTTGTGTCTTAATGCTTAGAACATTATGTCTTGTAGAACCCTCCTATTTTCAAATAAATGTAGGAGCGACGGGGGAGATTGTTTAGAGCGTGTTGAGAGGCTGTAACCTGAACAATCTCCCATGCGCCCTCCTCATGAGTAAAATGACCAACGTCTTCATTCCTTTTGTGTTTATTCATTATAATGTTTGGTGAGATAAATCCAACAATCGCTTAAAAATGCTTCCCAGCTTCCTCTGCTGTACACTTTTTTTATTTTCACTCATAACTTCACAAAGGATGCTTTCCCAGTAAATTCACTTGCATTTTGGAGTATAACTCTCCCCGTTATACTAGTTACAGGCAGTGGTTTGAATCCCAAAGATTCCGTTGGAGTTTTACACATATTTGCTGTTTTTATTGCTTAAAAATGCTTTCCAGCGCCTGCTGTAGAATTGTTTTATTTTGACTCATAACTTCACAAAGGATGCTTTCCCAGTAAAGACTCTTGTTTTTTATAGTATAACTCTCCCCGTTATACTAGTTACAGACAGTGGTTTGAATCCCAAAGCTTTGGTTGAAGTTTTACACGTTTGAAGTTTTTATTGCTTAAAAATGCTTCCCAGCTCCCTCTGCTGGACACTGTTTTTATTGTAACTCATAACTTCACAAAGGATGCTTTCCCAGTAAAGTCTCTTGTTTTTTAGAGTATAACTCTCCCCGTTATACTAGTTACAGTCAGTGGTTTGAATCCCAAAGCTTTGGTTGGAGTTTTACTCACATTTGCAGTTTTTATTACTTAAAAATGCTTCCCAGCTCCCTCTGCTGTACACTTTTTTTATTGTAACTCGTAACTTCACAAAGGATGCTTTCCCAGAAAATTCTCTTGCTTTTTCGAGTAAAACTCTCCCCTTTATACGAGGTAAAGGCCGTGGTTAGAATCCTAAAGCTTTGGTTGAAGTTTTACACACATTTGCAGTTTTTCTTGCTTAAAAATGCTTCCCAGCACCTGCTGTACACTTTTTTTATTTTGACTCATAACTTCACAAAGGATGCTTTCCCAGTAAAGTCTCTTGCTTTTTAGAGTAAAACTGTCCCCTTTATACTTGTTACATGCAGTGGTTTGAATCCGAAAGCTTTGGTTGGAGTTTTACACACATTTGCAGTTTTTCTTGCTTAAAAATGCTTCCCAGCTCCCTCTGCTTTACACTTTTTTTATTGTAACTCATAACTTCACAAAGGATGATTTCTAAGTAAATTATCTTGCATTTAAGAGTAAAACTGTCCCCTTTATACTTGTTACATGCAGTGGTTTGAATCCGAAAGCTTTGGTTGGAGTTTTACATGCATTTGCAGTTTTTATTTCTAAGAAATGCTTCCCAGCTCCCTCTGCTGTACACTTTTTTTATTGTAACTCATAACTTCACAAATGATGCTTTCCCAGGAAATTCTCTTGCATTTTCGAGTAAAACTCTCCCCTTTATACTAGTTACAGGCAGTGGTTTGAAACCCAAAGCTTTGGTTGGAGTTTTACACACATTTGCAGTTTTTATTGCTTAAAAATGCTTCCCAGCGCCTGCTGTCCACTTTTTTTGTTTTGACTCATAACTTCACAAAGGATGCTTTCCCAGTAAAGTCTCTTGGTTTTGAGAGTAAAACTCTCCAATTTATACTAGTTACAGCCAGTGGTTTGAATCCCAAAGCTTTGGTTGGAGTTTTACACACATTTGCAGTTTTTATTGCTTACAAATGCTTCCCAGCGCCTGCTGTCCACTTTTTTTGTATTGACTCATAACTTCACAAAGGATGCTTTCCCAGTAAATTCTCTTGATTTTTAGAGTAGAACTATCCCCTTTGTACTAGTTACAGGCAGTGGTTTGAATCCCAAAGCTTTGGTTTGAGTTTTACACACATTTGCAGTTTTTATTGCTTACAAATGCTTCCCAGCTCCCTCTGCTGTACACTTTTTTTATTGTGACTCATAACTTCACAAAGGATGCTTTCCCTGTAAATTATCTTGCCTTTTTAGAATAAAACTCTCCCCTTTATACTAGTTACAGTCAGTGGTTTGAATCCCAAAGCTTTGGTTGGAGTTTTACACACATTTGGTGTTTTTATGACTTAAAAATGCTCCCCAGCTCCCTCTGCTGTACACATTTTTTATTGTAACTCATAACTTCACAAAGGATGGTTTCCTAGTAAATTCTCTTGCTTTTTAGAATAAAACTCTCCCCTTTATACTAGTTACAGGCAGTGGTTTGAATCCCAAAGCTTTGGTTAGAGTTTTACAAACATTTGCAGTTTTTATTGCTTAAAAATGCTCCACAGCTCCCTCTGCTGTACACTTTTTTTATTGAAACTCATAACTTCACAAAGGATGCTTTCCCAGTACATTCTCTTGCTTTTTAGAGTAAAACTCTCCCCTTTATACTAGTTACAGGCAGTGGTTTGAATCCCAAAGCTTTGGTTGGAGTTTTACACACGTTTGCAGTTTTTATTGCTTAAAAATGCTTCCCAGCTCCCTCTGCTGTCCACTTTTTTTTGTTGTAACTCATAACTTCACAAAGGATGCTTTCCCAGTAAATTCTCTTGCTTTTTAGAGTAAAACTCTCCCCTTTATACTAGTTACAGGCAGTGGTTTGAATCCCAAAGCTTTGGTTGGAGTTTAACAAACATTTGCTGTTTTTATTGCTTAAAAATGCTCCCCAGCTCCCTCTGCTGTACACTTTTTTTATTGAAACTCATAACTTCACAAAGGATGCTTTCCCAGTACATTCTCTTGCTTTTTAGAGCAAAACTCTCCCCTTTATACTAGTTACAGGCAGTGGTTTGAATCCCAAAGCTTTGGTTGGAGTTTTACACACATTTGCTGTTTTTATTGCTTAAAAATGCTTCCCAGCGCCTGCTGTACACTTTTTTTTATTTTGACTCATAACTTCACAAAGGATGCTTTCCCAGTACATTCTCTTGCTTTTTAGAGCAAAACTCTCCCCTTTATACTAGTTACAGGCAGTGGTTTGAATCCCAAAGCTTTGGTTGGAGTTGGACAAACATTTGCAGTTTTTATTGCTTAAAAATGCTTCCCTCTGCTGTACACTTTTTTTTATTTTGACTCATAACTTCACAAAGGATGCTTTCCCAGTACATTCTCTTGCTTTTTAGAATAAAACTCTCCCCTTTATACTAGTTACAGGCAGTGGTTTGAATCCCAAAGCTTTGGTTGGAGTTTTACAAACATTTGCAGTTTTTATTGCTGAAACTTTTTCATTTTGACTCATAACTTCACAAAGGATGCTTTCCAAGTAAATTCTCTTGCATTTAAGAGTAAAACTCTCCCCTTTATACTAGTTACAGGCAGTGGTTTGAATCCCAAAGCTTTGGTTGGAGTTTTACACACATTTGCAGTTTTTATTGCTTAAAAATGCTCCCCAGCTCCCTCTGCTGTACACTTTTTTTTATTGAAACTCATGACTTCACAAAGGATGCTTTCCCAGTAAAGTCTCTTGTTTTTTGGAGTATAACTCTCCCAGTGATACTAGTTACAGGCAGTGGTTTGAATCCCAAAGCTTTGGTTGGAGTTTTACACACATTTGCTGTTTTTCTGCTTAAAAATGCTTCCCAGCTCCCTCTGCTGTACACTTTTTTTGTTGTAACTCATAACTTCACAAAGGATGCTTTCCCAGTAAAGTCTTTTGCATTTTGGATAAAACTCTCCCCTTTATACGAGTTACAGGCAGTGGTTTGAATCCCAAAGCTTTGGTTGGAGTTTTACATACATTTGCAGTTTTTATTGCTTAAAAATGCTTCCCAGCTCCCTCTGCTGGACACTTGTTTTTTAGTAACTCATTACTTCACAAAGGATGCTTTCCCAGTAAAGTCTCTTGCATTTTGGATAAAACTCTCCCCTTTATACGAGTTACAGGCAGTGGTTTGAATCCCAAAGCTTTGGTTGGAGTTTTACACACATTTGCTGTTTTTATTGCTTAAAAATGCTTCCCAGCGCCTGCTGTACACTTTTTTTTATTTTGACTCATAACTACACAAATGATGCTTTCCCAGTAAAGTCTCTTGTTTTTTGGAGTATAACTCTCCCCGTGATACTAGTTACAGGCAGTGGTTTGAATCCCAAAGCTTTGGTTGGAGTTTTACACACATTTGCTGTTTTTATTGCTTAAAAATGGTTCCCAGCTCCCTCTGCTGTACACTTTTTTTTATTTTGACTCATAACTTCACAAAGGATGCTTTCCCAGTAAAGTCTCTTGCTTTTTAGAGTAGAACTCTCCCCTGTATACGAGTTACAGGCAGTGGTTTGAATCCCAAAGCTTTGGTTGGAGTTTTACACACATTTGCAGTTTTTATCGCTGTTAGATATATTTTAGTAGTTATCATTTATTTGCTTAGCTTGCATTAGTATTTTGCATTAGTAGCTTGCATTAGCATTTTGCATTAGTAGCTTGCATTAGTATTATGGACAATATTTAGATAGAAAGATGTCTCGCCTTCAAGAAGATGACTCAGCAACATTTGATGGAAGGGCGCCTTGACCAAGGACGTGATCGGATGTGGTCGGGGACGGGACAGGTGTCGTCTGGTCCTATGTTTTGTGTTGTGTCTTAATGCTTAGAACATTATGTCTTGTAGAACCCTCCTATTTTCAAATAAATGTAGGAGCGACGGGGGAGATTGTTTAGAGCGTGTTGAGAGGCTGTAACCTGAACAATCTCCCATGCGCCCTCCTCATGAGTAAAATGACCAACGTCTTCATTCCTTTTGTGTTTATTCATTATAATGTTTGGTGAGATAAATCCAACAATCGCTTAAAAATGCTTCCCAGCTTCCTCTGCTGTACACTTTTTTTATTTTCACTCATAACTTCACAAAGGATGCTTTCCCAGTAAATTCACTTGCATTTTGGAGTATAACTCTCCCCGTTATACTAGTTACAGGCAGTGGTTTGAATCCCAAAGATTCCGTTGGAGTTTTACACATATTTGCTGTTTTTATTGCTTAAAAATGCTTTCCAGCGCCTGCTGTAGAATTGTTTTATTTTGACTCATAACTTCACAAAGGATGCTTTCCCAGTAAAGACTCTTGTTTTTTATAGTATAACTCTCCCCGTTATACTAGTTACAGACAGTGGTTTGAATCCCAAAGCTTTGGTTGAAGTTTTACACGTTTGAAGTTTTTATTGCTTAAAAATGCTTCCCAGCTCCCTCTGCTGGACACTGTTTTTATTGTAACTCATAACTTCACAAAGGATGCTTTCCCAGTAAAGTCTCTTGTTTTTTAGAGTATAACTCTCCCCGTTATACTAGTTACAGTCAGTGGTTTGAATCCCAAAGCTTTGGTTGGAGTTTTACTCACATTTGCAGTTTTTATTACTTAAAAATGCTTCCCAGCTCCCTCTGCTGTACACTTTTTTTATTGTAACTCGTAACTTCACAAAGGATGCTTTCCCAGAAAATTCTCTTGCTTTTTCGAGTAAAACTCTCCCCTTTATACGAGGTAAAGGCCGTGGTTAGAATCCTAAAGCTTTGGTTGAAGTTTTACACACATTTGCAGTTTTTCTTGCTTAAAAATGCTTCCCAGCACCTGCTGTACACTTTTTTTATTTTGACTCATAACTTCACAAAGGATGCTTTCCCAGTAAAGTCTCTTGCTTTTTAGAGTAAAACTGTCCCCTTTATACTTGTTACATGCAGTGGTTTGAATCCGAAAGCTTTGGTTGGAGTTTTACACACATTTGCAGTTTTTCTTGCTTAAAAATGCTTCCCAGCTCCCTCTGCTTTACACTTTTTTTATTGTAACTCATAACTTCACAAAGGATGATTTCTAAGTAAATTATCTTGCATTTAAGAGTAAAACTGTCCCCTTTATACTTGTTACATGCAGTGGTTTGAATCCGAAAGCTTTGGTTGGAGTTTTACATGCATTTGCAGTTTTTATTTCTAAGAAATGCTTCCCAGCTCCCTCTGCTGTGCACTTTTTTTTATTGTAAGTCGTAACTTCAAAAAGGATGCTTTCCCAGTAATTTCTCTTGCTTTTTAGAGTAAAACTATCCCCTTTACACTAGTTACAGGCAGTGGTTTGAATCCCAAAGCTTTGGTTTGAGTTTTACACCCATTTGCAGATTTTATTTCTTAAAAATGCTTCCCAGCTTCCTCTGCTGTCAACTTTTTTTATTTTGACTCATAACTTCACAAAGGATGCTTTCCCAGTAAATTCTCTTGCTTTTTAGAGTAAAACTTTCCCCTTTATACTAGTTGCAAGTTGTGGTTTGAATCCCAAAGCTTTGGTTGGAGTTTTACACACATTTGCAGTTTTTATTGCATAAAAATGCTTCCCAGCTCCCTCTGCTGTACACTTTTTTTTATTGTAACTCATAACTTCACAACGGATGCTTTCCCAGTAAATTCTCTTGCTTTTTAGAGTAGAACTCTCCCCTTTATACTAGTTACAGGCAGTGGTTTGAATCCCAAAGCTTTGGTTGGAGTTTTACACACATTTGCAGTTTTTATCGCTTAAAAATGCTTCCCAGCTGCCTCTGCTGTCAACTTTTTTTATTTTCACCCATAACTTCACAAAGGATGCTTTCCCAGTAAATTCTATTGATTTTTAGAGTAGAACTCTCAACTTTATACGAGTTACAGGCAGTGGTTTGAATCCCAAAGCTTTGGTTGGAGTTTTACACACATTTGCAGTTTTTATCGCTTAAAAATGCTTCCCAGCACCTGCTGAACACTTTTTTATATTTTGACTCATAACGTCACAAAGGATGGTTTCCCATTAAATTCTCTTGCTTTTCATAGTAAAACTCTACAGTTTATACTAGTTACAGGCAGTGGTTTGAATCCCAAAGCTTTGGTTGGAGTTTTACACACATTTGCAGTTTTTATCGCTTAAAAATGCTTCCCAGCTTCCTCTGCTGTCAACTTTTTTTATTTTCACCCATAACTTCACAAAGGATGCTTTCCCAGTAAAGTCTCTTTCTTTTGAGAGTAGAACTTTCCCCTTTATACTAGTTACAGGCAGTGGTTGTAATCCCAAAGCTTTAGTTGGAGTTTTACACACATTTACAGTTTTTATCACTTAAAAATGCTTCCCAGCGCCTGCTGTACACTTTTTTTGTTTTGACTCATAACTTCACAAAGGATGCTTTCCCAGTAAATTCTATTGATTGTTAGAGTCGAACTCTCAACTTTATACTAGTTACAGGCAGTGGTTTGAATCCCAAAGCTTTGGTTGGAGTTTTACACACATTTACAGTTTTTATCACTTAAAAATGCTTCCCAGCGGCTGCTGTACACTTTTTTTATTTTGACTCATAACTTCACAAAGGATGCTTTCCCAGTAAATTCTCTTGCTTTTTAGAGTAAAACTCTCCCCTTTATACTAGTTACAGGCAGTGGTTTGAATCCCAAAGCTTTGGTTGGAGTTTTACACACATTTGCAGTTTCTATCGCTTAAAAATGTTTTCCAGCTCCCTCTGCTGTACACGTTTTTTATTGTGACTCATAACTTCACAAAGGATGCTTTCCCAGTAAATTATCTTGCTTTTTAGAGTACAATTCTCCCCTTTATACTAGTTACAGGCAGTGGTTTGAATCCCAAAGCGTTGGTTGGAGTTTTACACACATTTGCAGTTTTAATTGCTTAAAAATGCTTCCCAGCGCCGGCTGTCCACTTTTTTTATTTTGACTCATAACTTCACAAAGGATGCTTTCCCAGTAAATTCTCTCTATTCATGAATTCACTTTTTTTTTTCCCCAAAATTGTCACATATCGTGGTGTATTCGCTGTTTGAAGGCTCTGAGTTGACATCTTTGTGGGCTAAGAATTACATTTCCCATTGATGTGAATATAAGAGGACCTGTAAATGGGTCTGTTTCTTTGTCGGTACTGTGATTGCCTGGTGGAAAGCTACCCTGACCAGTGTTATTTGGAATATGCGTATTAACACTCTGACTGCAATCGCTAAGACGTTTTGATGATGATTGTATAAATGAATTACAATAACAACAACAAATATCATTATATGAAAAAAGGATTTTTGGGGCCTTTTAACAGAACTATTTGCAAACATGTTTAAACATTCATTTATTTGTTTATTTGAAAGCACAGTGTTCAGTCTGGGTATGCATGAGTATATTACAACCAAAACAATAATGCCTGCGTTACTGAACAAAGTAAATTTAAAAATCCACATAGATACTAACGAAGGGTAATTGAAACGCACTTTTAAATTAGACTCAGGAAGTAAAGCAGTTGGTGAATATGCATCTATTCAGTTTCGGTATCCTATTTTGGCGTTCTGAGTAAATGACAATAATTTTAATATTGTTGTTGTCAGTACTGTATATGAAACGTAAAAACATGCATTGCCACAAACCTCCGGGGGGTAACGGGCCAGAAAAATATGCCACAAGAGGGTTTCTTTTGGAATTACTTGAGGATTATCAAAATATGACAAATTAAGATAAACAGTCAAATGGATGTGAAAGTGAATGTTTATTGTCCCTCACTGAATGTGCCTCGAGCGAGGTCTACAGTGACCTTCCAAATATCCAAATACAGTGGATGTACTGTTAATAAATGACAAAACACTTCATTAGGCTATACATGATCAGGATTTTTGGGGCGATCACCGATCACTGATTTTAAATAAACCGATCACCGATCAGATCACAAGATGTAGCAATACATTTCTTTAAATAACTTGTTTATTTCCTATCAAGATTGTGTAAAGTTTAATGACTATCAACAAAAGTATTCTCAAGTGTTTTTGTCACTGTTTCACAATCTTTGTACTGCCCCAAACTAACAGAGATGCAGTGAAATGCCAATGACCCCTAGAGGGCATTCAAACACTGGCCTGACATAAATTCAAAGTTCAGTCAGGTCACACCAAAACGAAGTGAGATAGAAATAATGCGTGCCACAGTTTACTCTAATAAAATTAATTAATTGTAATTAAATTGCTTTTCAAAAACTGGCAATTGCTGCAAATGTGGGGCAGATATACTGCCTCAAACATTCATATAACCCCATAAAATTAACATCACACTAGTGCAAATTAAAGGGTGAGGCTGACGCCTGATGACCAAATGTCTGTGAAGAAACTTATCGAAAGACTGCATTCTCTGAGGTGGCTATTAAATGTGAATGCAGTGTCGCTCATATAAACTGGTATTGCACAGTTACTGTATGTGTGCCCTGGGACGAGGTAGCATTGATGAAAGTATGCAAGCAAACATTGAAATGTGGGGTTCCCCACAATATTAAATGGAAAGTCAGCCAGCATGATGAACTCCGTAAGATTCCGTGTGCCAACTCTCACTTTGTCGCAATCCTAGCTATGCAGACGGGTTCTGTCGTTTGTGTTGGCCTACGTTTTGCTGTTCACTTGTCTTTTTCCACGCTGCATTTCTTCAACGCGTCATACTCCTCCTTGCGAGACTTGTCGTCTTGAAGCATTTTCTAGAGGCTCCCCCTTAGGTATTAGCCGAAGTAAGACAGAATATACGTGCATGAATGAGAGGGGTGGTGGGGGAAGACTGAGGCTACAGGGAGAAGAGATAGCAAGGGTGGATGACTTTAATACATGGGGTCAACCGTCCAGAGCAATGGTGAGTGTGGTCAGGAAGTGAAGAAACGGGTCCAAGCAGATTGGAAAGGGTGGAGGAAGATGTCAGGTGTGTTATGTGACAGAAGAGTCTCTGCTAGGATGAAGGGCAAAGTTTATAAAACAGTGGTGAGGCCAGCCATGATGTACGGATTAGAGACAGTGGCACTGAAGAGACAACAGGAAGCAAAGCTGGAGGTGGCAGAAATGAAGATGTTGAGGATCGCTCTCGGAGTGACCAGGTTGGATAAAATTAGAAATGAACTCATCAGAGGGACAGTCAAGGTTCAATGTTTTGGAGATAAAGTTAGAGAGAGCAGACTTTGATGGTTTGGACACTTCCAGAGGAGAAATAGTGCGTATATTGGTAGAAGGATGATGAGGATGGAGCTACCAGGCAAGAAAGCTAGAGGAAGACCAAAGAGAACGTTGATGGATGTTGTGAGGGAAGACATGAGGGCAGTGGGTGTTCAAGAGGAGGATGCAGGAGATAGGCTTACACGGAAAAGGATGACGGGCTGTGGCGACCCCTAAAGGGACAAGCCGAGAGGAAAAGAAGAAGAAAGAAGAAGTTCAGCACTATGGCTTTGCAGAATGGTGGATCTGTATGCTTTTTGTGCTGGAACAGTTTTGCTCTGCAACAGGGGAGTTTGAAATACTCCCTCTGCTTATTATTTAAGTTCTGAATTATTTCGGGCGGCATGGTGGACGACTGGTTAGCATATCCGCCTCACAGTTTAGAGTACCGCCTGTGTTAAGTTTGCAAGTTCTCCTCGTGCCTGCGTGGGTTTTCTCCGGATACTCTGGTTTCCTCCCACATCCCAAAAACATGCAGGGTAGGTTAATTTAAGACTCTAAATTGTCCGTAGGTATGAATTTGAGTGTGAATTGTTGATTGTTTATATGTGCCCTGCGATTGGCTGGTGACCAGTTTAGGTTGTACCCCGCCTCTCGCCCGAAGATAGCTGGGATAGGCTCAAGCACGCCCGCGACCCTCGTGAGAATAAGCAGAACGGAAGATGAATGAATGAATGAATTATTCTGATGTTTATTGAAAATGCAGCCAGACAGAAAAGGGTTTTAGGGGACGGACAGAGGGACAGAGTGGACAAGGGGAATTGGGGTGCGAACCACAGCAGAACAATAGTTAGTCTAAATACATAACCTGTGTTGTTATTAGTGGTCCCAGCACAAGCAATTAAAGCCTACAGCGTGTCGATCAAACTTATTAGTGAATGAACACCATTTCACATGTTAGTCAACTGGTGTACGGAATTGCTGAGCTGGCGCATTGTGGAAGGGTGGGCGTGTCCCCCTCCATCCGCAAGTGGGGGCCAAGCCAGCGAGCCCATCCTGCAGGGGACCCAGCCAGGGGGACGCCACCCACGCTGCAGGACCCATAACGGTTCCCAGCCCAACCGAAGCGTCCTGACCAGTCCCAAAGGAAGGGGGACGGGAACCGGACCACCGCACCCCACGCCCAATCTCCCCCCATCCTCCACCCAGCGTGCCCCATCGCCGGAGAGCATGGGGGGCCCCAGCCACCAACAGGGCCCAACCCAGGAGCCAGTCACCACCCAAAAACGGTCATAGCCCGACAAAAGCGAGGCCGTGTTAAGCACTCGTCGTGAGCAAGGACAGGCGAGGGCACCAAGAGAGGGGAGAGGAAGGTGGGGCCCCAAGGGGGGGAGAGGAGGGCAGAGACCCCATCTCTCCACGGCCCGACAACCGAAGGCAGGGGGCGTAGGCCACAGGAGTCAAGCCAAGAGAAATATGAATACCCACCACCCACCCTATTACTATGGTTACCAGGTCCCAGACTGGCAACCATTCACCCTGTACTGTGATCGTGTTTGGTGGGGTGTCGTGCCTCGATATCGCACCTACTTTCATTTTTATTCATGAAGAATGCGGTGGTGCTGGCCCCATCTGGATTGGCTAATGTGCATCGGCAGAACTTCGGCCGAGCAAATGCATGCTTGGAGAACTATTGTGATGTGATTATGCCGACATTACCCATTTGTTGTCTTAATTAAGGAGTCGCTACAATTCAATAAATAACATACATACTGTAAATAGTATATTTTGATGAAAATAAAATGATTTCCAGACTTTTTTACCACACCAATCACAAACACTATTAGATTTGTGACTGGATGATCGAGGATGCAGTGTAACAGATTTCCGCCTACGCTGTGGTGCAGAAAACCTCCAGCTTACAGCAATGTACTATGCACGCTGTTTGTAAATGATTGCCACGCAGCGCGAATAGAAGAACAACAGATCCTTCCATTTGTCCATACCAAGACCGTTCGCAAACTGAAAATAATACATAATTAGAGGTAATTTTTCTACAGAAACTTTGTACGTAACACGATTTGTTCGTAAACAGTCGTACGCAACCCGAGGTTCCACTGTATTTGAATGAAGACCTGTAAATATAAAACAATCAAATGAAAAACATTAAGTCGTACAGTATATCAGTACCATCATGAACCAAGGACACACTGTAAATATTTTACCACTGTCTGCATCCCACCCATAATGAAATCACGACCCACTTTTGGTCCCGACCCACCATTTGAGAATTTCTGATTTAGAGCGTGTCTGGCTGCTAAATTAATGGCAAATACACAAAATGTAATATCAATATGTCACCAAATCATGAATATATATATATATATATATATATATATATATATGCACACGCCCACACACACGCAGAGACACACATGCACACACACCTACGATTGAATTGAGGTTTTCAGACGAGAAAATTATTAAGAATGTTTGCATGTGGCGGGAGGATGGCCGACTGGTTAGCATATCAGACTCATAGTTCTGAGAACCAGGGTTCAAATCCCGGCCTCGCCTGTGTGGAGTTTGCATGTTCTCCCCGTGACTGCGTGGGTGTTCGCCGGTTTCCTACCACATCCCAAAAACATGCATGGTAGGTTAATTGAAGACTCTAAATTGCCCGTAGGTGTAAATGTGAGTGTGAATGGTTGTTTGTTTATATGTCCCCTGCGATTGGCTGGCAACCAGGGTGTACCCTGCCTCACACCCGAAGATAGGCTCCAGCACGCCCGCGACCCTTGTGAGGAAAAGCGGTACAGAAAATGTATGGATGTATAGATGATTGCATGTAGAATATTACGCTATTCCTTAACAAATCTAAAAACCAACATTATTGATTTATTAAGGATTGTTGTTTTGTTAACAGACTAATTACAAGGTACTCTATGCTTGACGTTCGTACAGTCCTTAGTAAATCCTGCTCATGAGTAGTCCACTGGTTTTCAAGCTGCTGCATTATTGCAAGGTAAAATTAATGTTTGGTTTTATGTTTGTTGCTGTGTGGAGATTAATTTATTTCTTCTGAACACTGACAATGTTTTTTTCCTTAGATTTGAACACATTTGTTTGGAAACGCTTTTTTTTTTTTTTTTCCTTTTCTGCCTGACTGCGCTAATTGGCACTTGTGTGATGTGTGAGCAGCAAAGCACCAGCAAATGGTGATGCAAGGCTGCAGAACGCTGCAGATCCAGTCAGCTCAACATCCAGTAATGAGTCTGTTTGACTGCTCTGAGCCACTGCCATTTATCTGCATGAGCAGCAGAGGTATGTCTTATTTTAACATGTTATTGCAATTTCAGAAGTTAATATGGATGGTAAACCATAAACCATTTTATCAACAGATAGTCCAAAATGTTTCTTTGGATTACAATGCAACCTTGATCTCCTAGCCAAGACTAGTGATGGTTGAGAGCGTTTAACCTTTAGAGGTTAATTTTTCACATGCCTTTTTGTGTCCTTGAGCATTCTTAATAAAACTTAAATCTAACTTTACAACCTATTGTGAATATTTATGAGCGATTAGAACTATCCAGTTGCCAAAAGTAGGTAAAATGCCTACAATTAGGCTTGATCACTGAAGACTTAAATAGATAAAGATGGCAAAAAAATGTTTTTAATATACATTATCCATTCTAACTCAGGCATCCATAGGCCCAAATAAATAATCGAAGACAATGGGATAATGTTTTTTTTTTTTTTTAATAAATAAAAGAAACACACTATGTAATGACATAGAAGTGGTTAGGTTAGCTAAGGCTACTGTACATTAACACTATGCTCCCGGCGGCCACGGCGGCCCCGTTTGTCTGAAATGTAGTGCACCTTGGGATTATGGAGATATTTTTCTCTGTATTCAAGTCTTGCTAAGAATAATCTATGTCTATCACAGGACACATGACGGGCCATGGGAGGACAGGTCTGCTGTCCCAAAGGCTCAAAGCCTTGCTACATTTTGGCCCAAGTTAACCACAGATCCCAGTAAATTGGGTGCCTCTTGTTTGTGCCTCTTGTTTCTAATGTTCTGTCAAGGCTCTCTGTGGATAAAACATGGACACTGGGTAGCTTTGGACGTGTTTTCTTTTTTTGCCCTAGGAGAGATAAATGAACCTCCCCTATCTGGCCTGGCTCCAGACTTGGCGTCAGTATGGGGAAGCGCATCCGGTTTCTAAGCCACATCGTGACTGCCATGGCAAATATTTTGAGAGTTCAAACATCATACCGGGCATCCCATCATGTTTGCATTCTCCCACGTTGTGCTCTACCATCCCGTTTTGACCATGGTGGCCTGCAATGGGGTTACCGTGGCGACCAGGAACATAGTGTAAACATAACTTAAGGTTGTTGAAAGACACTACTTGCACATAAAAAACAAAACTGTATTTTGAAGTGGGTAAAGGGATAAATTACGGCATAGCAAGCTACTGAAATACGTATTTTACGGTATTTGTATGTTATTCGTACTTTATGCTATTTAATTTTTTATTATTTTTTTATTTTCTCCACTAATGTGGAAATACAAAATAAAATGCATTCTTTACACAACACACCACTGCATTGACACCATGTTGTTTTAATTGCCTTTTGTTTTTTTACCCAGAACGTTACTTGAAGATGAAACAAATGAGTGAATCCCAAAGCTCTCAACCCACTGCCTTCATGAATCATCTGATGAAGCTTTCCAATATCAGCCAGGTAGACCTCATACATCATACATTTTTACCTATACATTGTCATCCTTCTCTTTTTCCTTCCATGAGCTGATGTTTACTGACTGTTCTTAAGAGTTCCACACAAGACTACATCAGCCTGCTGAAAAATGGCCTTTGGTTGCTGTGCTATTGCTGTCACCATGATAAGTTGAAAAGTTTAGAGTTGTGTGAACTATTATGTACCTTTAACACATAAACGCTGACATCAAACCAGTGTTGCGTAGTCAGATTATAACAAAATTATATCATTCTTGCCACTAGCAAAGTTTAGTTTATTTGCATCTATTCTATTCTAATCTTATTACATGTACAGCAATAGCACATACTAAATCCTGTACATTTGCTTCTCTTGATCTATATGCTATACCTACACTAATTACTACTCATAATAAACAAAAAAATTGCTTGTGAATATTAACATCCTGCGTCAACAGAATTTGAAACTTACTTTTAGAAGTTAGTGTAAAACGAGCATACCTGGCTGATTGCAGCCTATCATGTTATCAGACAATTACCGCAGATCTTACTTTAATGTGCTGTTATTGAAATTGTTATGGAAGAATATAGCAGGCCTGTCTCTACGCTCAGGCAGTACTAGGGCAGCAGTCATTATGGCTGAGCAGCCTGGCCGAAGCTTCCGCCCTGCTGGACATGTCTGTCCAGGCTCTGCAGGACACAAGGCAGGAGGGACTGCAGCCAACAGACATGGTTTCCCTCATCCAGTTGCTGTCTCTGGCTGCTGATGTTCCCCCACAGCTTTCTGATTCCACCAACCACACCAAGGAGCGCGTCGAGGAGCTAAGCAAGCACTTCATCAGTGTGGCCGACAGCGTCATCAGCCAGGACAATGCCTTCAAGTGGCAGGCCATCAAAGAGGTAGCATACACTGCTTTGCACCTTCTTATCTCCTCTTTGCCTTGCTGCACTTTTGGCTCTGCTTTGTCCGATTTTATGTGGTAATTCATTTCGAGCTGCTGCCACTGTCACCATTCATTGACGTGGCAAACAAAAAAAACATTAGTCGGGGGGAAACTACACAGCCTTACAATTGGAGAATAAATAAATAAAACACCTTTTTTAGTGGGCTTGGACCAACGAGATATTATCATGAAATAACTGCATTTGCGAAGTCATCATTTCCATATTACTATACTGTAGGGAGGTTGGATTTGAACCTGGGTCCAAGTCGTACACCGTGCTGTCCTATTATTATTATTTTTTTTAAATATTATTATTATTATTTATTTATTGATTGATTGATTCATGTTCACAGAAGGCTGAATGGCATCTTTTTTTATGCCCCTGTTCCACTCCTGCTAGTGATGTGGTTGTGGATCCATATGGAGGCAACTCATGGCAAGTGTTGTGTTTGTATTACACTCGCCTCCTTTCCCGCGGCCTCTCAACACTCCAAGGCCATCTCAGTTCAGATTCAATGGATGAGCATCTGACAAACTGTTGCCATGCTCTTCATCTAACCGCCTGCTTGCCACAGTGCCCCTGCTTGTACCCAAGGCTCAGCTCTCAGGAACATTGTGTTTAGAATGAGTGGTTTCAAAACTGACAATGGAAAAATCCACGATTACCGATGCATTATAGGCTTATCCAGTGGACTCTGTAAGTGTTATTCAGCCAAATTGTATTTAGGCTCTGGAAACAGTAAACAGTGCTCAAAACATTTTGGTTTGGGATGAAGTACTTGGTTAAAAATATTGTGAAACATCTTTTAATCATTGCATTAATAAATAATGGGCTCAGCCAATCAGTTCACTTTGATTATTAATTATTAAACTTGTAGGATGTCATTCTTAGAATACTAGAAGCTTTTATAAGCTGAGCCCAACTTCACATACTGTTCCATAATCATTTCCTGTAATTGTCTGGTGTCACCATATTTTGTCTATCTGCATGCTTTAGTGAAGCACGGTAGAGCTTAGTATAGCAGGGAGGATGGTTGGTAATGTACCACTGTTGCATGTGTTACAGGTGGTGAATGGTCCCATGGATGTGGTGAAGAGTATTGATCGGATGGTGACTAACTTGATGGCAGAGAGAGATCACCTGACATTTCATAGCCCCAACATCAGTGAGTGTCACACACTAACTTTGATTGAGTCGCCATTTTAGGACTGTGGACTTGCTTGGCTAAAATTTATGAAAGACTCGACTTGACTTTAACTTGGTATTCATGAGACTCGACTTGACTTAAACTTAAAACATTTGCCTTGTCAAGTCTTTTTGTTGTTTACGGTTGAAAATAAGCATTTTCAACAGAGTGTGCTATTAGGTTTTTTTTTTAAAGAAAATTATATTTTGCGCAAGCTAAAAACAACAACACAATTTCACTTTCTGTTCCAACCATCCGCCCTGTCCCACACATACAGGCTCTCCACTCTCGCTCACTCCTTCTACCTGCAGCTTTCTTATTTATTCACAGATCAGGACTCAGACTATATCATTTGACGGTTTTACAGGCCATCAGAATTTAAGGAACTCTTAACACCATTTTACATAACACATAACTATATTTAGAGTCATGAACGGTTTTAAAGATCTATTCTTAGCGTCAACAACGTAAAATGTAAAAGCTACTTGTCATAAAAAAAGCTCATTAGCTTACACGTTCATCCATCCATTCATTTTCCGTACCGCCTTACCCTCACAAGGGTCGCGGGCATGCTGGAGTCTATCCCAGCCTATCTTCGGGCGAGAAGCGTCCACCGTGCCGCAAGCTTACACTTAATTTTTGTTATGTAATATTATGTAGCCGGCACGGTGGACGACTGGTTAGCACATCTGCCTCACAGTTCTGGGGACCGGGCTTCAAATCCCGGCCCCGGCTGTGTGGAGTTTGCATGTTCTCCCCGTGCCTGGGTAGATTTTCTCCGGGTACTCCAGTTTCCTCCCACACCCCAAAAACATGCGTGGTAGGTTGATTGACGACTCTAAATTTGCCGTAGGTGTGAATGTGTGTGCAAATGGTTGTTTGTTTATATGTGCCCTGCAACCAGTTCAGGGTGTACCCTGCCTCTCGCCCGAAGATAGCTGGATAAACACTGCATAAACATATGGCAATTATTCCAGGCTCCTTGGACATGGTGGCATGATGTTAAATATTGGTGCCCCAATAATAGCTTCCCCTGCGTGGTACCCTTGGAGTGCCCGATCTCGTCCGCTCTCGGAAGCTAAGCAGGGTCGGTCGTGGTTAGTACTTGGATGGGAATGGGAAACACCCTAGGAATACCAAGTGCTGGGGTTGGGCAGTGGGCACCTGCTCCTGTACAAACCTACAGATTACAGAAACTGCAATTGCAGCCTATGTCTGCCTCATGGCACTGAGGGTCGCGGGAGTGCTGGAGCCTATCCCAGCTATCTTCAGGCAGGAGGCGGGGTACACCCTGAACTGGTTGCCAGCAAATCGCAGGGCACACATAAACAAACAACCATTTGCACTCACATTCACACCTACGGGCAATTTAGAGTCTTCAATCAACTTCTCATGCATGTTTTTGGGATGTGGGAGGAAACCAGAGAGCCCGGAGAAAGCCCACGCAGCCATGGGGAGAACATGCAAACTCCACACGGGCGGGCCGGGGATTGAACCCCGGTCCTCAGAACTGTGAGGCAGACGCTCTAACCAGTCGTCCACCGTGCCGCTGCAATGATTCTTGTCTTGTAAATATAGAATATTTACTTATCTTAACCCTATGAAATGAAGACAAAAATATTACATTTAGTGATTAATCAAAGCTTTTTCAGCAGAGCATGTTCTCCATCTTTGTGTGTTCAGGCACGACTGCATTGTTCTGGAGTGGGTTACTCCTCGGGTTTTATGCGGATGCATTGACATTCATGTCACATGAACATCCACAAAATTCTAACCCAATTATATGCAACTACAAATGTATGCTGTAAGCTTTTGTTTCTGCTTAATTGCATTCTTTCACCCTTGATTTTCTTTTTTATGGAATGGCAAACCTAGATTTCTACAAGGAAAATATCTTGTTGCATTTTTGCACCCCCACAGAAATATGCATGTTGTCATAGTAACATAATTCCTACAAAGGTTAATCAGTCTCGATTTTTACTTTCAGTGAAATCAGGTTGAATTATATTCATTTCAGATAATACTGATACCTTGATATATTATTTTTAAGATACAGTATAAATCAAGAGTTTGGACACCCTTGTCCCTGTGCAATTTAAGGGACGGTGTGTCCAAACCTTTGATGGGTATTGTTTTATTTCATTATACAACATGCTCTACATTAGTGAGGATAAGCGGTAAAGAAAATGGATGGATTATCAGTACTTTTTTCCTGATGGCTAGATAAATCGCATGAATCTATAGCCTTAACATGAGGTGTGGTAGACTTATTTGAGTTGAACTAAAAGGAGACATGCATTTTTTCAGAGGTGGCAAAACTACCCATAATTTTGCATGTATAATACGCTCTCGAGTATAATACACACCCCCAAAAATCAGGAAAACCCTTCTACCTATGTATAATATGCAGCAATACTGCTATCCTGGCTCAAAACATGAAATATTATCCGTATTTTATACGGTTTTAAAATTAATATTCTGCTCTATGTGCATGCACTGCGTGTTGCTTTCTCACCATGCATTTCTACTCAAGTTCTTACATTAGCAAAGAACAAAAACAGTGATCGACTGGAATGTATAAAATTTCAATAGTACTGTAGCGTCTTCTAAAGATCACAGGAGAGGTTAGTCCATTAATCTCTGTCTGTTAATTATAAAACAACAAAACACGACTATTGTAGGCCGTAGCTGATGCCAGAGCAACCAAGGCACGAACAAAACACGACCGGTACGGAAAATGATTGAATGAATGCTTGATAGCTTGGCACAATGAAGAAAAAAAAACTGTGCACAAAATAGTTTCCCTCTTTTATTAACTTACATCGTGCTTGTACTCAGGATCAGAATGTTGTTGTTTAAATTCTAAATCAGCCAATGATAATTGAAAAAAATAAACCTTACTTGTAGAGGCTTTTTTTAGATGAGGCAAAAAATTTGGGAATGCCATAAGATGGTGGTTTTTAGGCTGGCACAAGACAACACGCCATAATTCATTGGTGTAGCCGACGACATTAAACAGTTCTTTTAAATAAGACCAATGATGGGGAATATCTTGTTTCTCCAAATCTGTTGCCATCGTCATCATTGCCCCCTGGTTCATGTTCCTCATGTCACTGCTGCCCCTGTTTTTTCCACCTCATAAGATCCCAAGATCTCTATCAATCAAGATCTCCACCGTAGTTAACTTAACCTCTCTCTATTTTCATCTTTTTTAAATTGTGTCATCTGTCTCACAGGTTGAAAAATGTAACACACCTATTTTGACAACATAAGGAGTAGAAAGTACAGATATCTGTTTTCAAATGTATGGTGTAAAAGTAAAAAGTCTTCAGAAAAAAATAACACTCAACTAAAGTACAGGTACCTGAGAAATCTACTTAACTACAAGTTTAACAAAGTATTTTTCCAAATATATCATTTTTAAGAAATGACCCACCTTAAATGTGCTTTACTCTCTTGTTATTTACAGAAGTAGCAGTGCAGCAGCAAATGCTTCAAGAATCATCAAAGGGGACAACTTTCTGTGGGCCTGAAACTGAGAAACATTCCAACTCAGACTGTATTTCAGTCCCACATCAAAAGATCCAGGATCTCCTTAAAAAAGGTAGACTGAACACTCCTAGTGCCAATAATGTTCTTACTTACTTGCTTACATTCTTAAATCAATTGCATATTCAAACTTAAAGTATTTGTCACAAACGCAGTCACGTCATTTTGTTTATGGAGGAGACAAATTCAGTCATACAGGTGAATACATCGACGATGAACAGACTTGAGAATGCGTAGTATGCATTTTTTTTCCTTCCAAGGTCTTGCAATAAAGGGCAGATGGAGGCACGTTGTTGGATTTTGCAACAACTATTCATCTTAAACAATAAACGATCCTGAATTAACACTTGCTCAGTATTGTTTCATTTACTGATCTGGTGAAAGCTGGGGACACCTTTTTAAAATGTGCTTAATGTACAGGATTCTATAAGCTGACCCTGGTCAACACGTGGTATGGTTCTCTGCGGCCTCTTTTCAATCCTGAAGGAAACATCAGCATGGTCCCTACTGTCACAGATGGCAGCCAAAACTATTGTACATGACAAAAATAGTTTTCTCTTCTTAGGCCTGGTGCACACATAAGGATTTTTATAATCTTAGAAGGTTATTTATTTGTGGCAGACTCCACACATGAAAATAAAAAATCTGATATTTAACAATTTTGGTCGTATTGTGTGTGGTGTGCTCTGATAAGCTCCAGACAAGAATATCACACACAGAAAGATTATGTTCCACCGCTGATTTTTGGTGAGTCAGGATTCTTCTTCATTGGCTACATTCCATTCCATGTCACAATTCACGGCGTCGGGACTCGGAAGAAGTGGGCTTTTCCCCACACACATGAAGACTTTTGGTCATAAATATTAGAGGCTTTCATCATGTAAGATTGTCGGCCCTGACCTGTTTCAGACACTAAAATCATGACGAATCCACTTTTAACACATATTAGACCTAAGGACAATCTTATAGGATAACCTCAAGGATTTAAGATTGTCTGGCATTTGACGTGCTTGGTCGGGAACGGGCAAAATTGGCACAAAAGAGACCGATTGTCTTTATGTGTGTACCGGGCCTTAGTTAATCCTCTTTTGAGCCCTCAACATTGCAGTTTTACTTGCAATTTTAAGATATATTTATTGGAAATAATCTTAATGTTTAAATCTGAAAGCTTTTATCTCCAAATCTAGACATCACATCAAATTATGATTTACTTTAATTGTTTTGTTTCATATCAGGTCCAGTAACATTGCAACACAGTTTTATGCAGAATCCTCAACACCTTTTATCGATATACTTTACATCTGCTTTTTTAGGGCTTACTAACAAGAGTTTAGGACCACACTACAAGGCCCATTAGATGTCCACGTGAGCAAATACTCTGACGACAGGGACTAGAAATTGCTAAATGGGTCATTTTCATACAATTTGATCAATAACAGTAAAGACACTTGTAAACAATAATGAATAATCTAATTTAACAATTTGTTCATGCCGTCTTGGTTTTTTGGGGTAAATGTCTACCATGCTGAAACAGCCACGCTTAAAGTCCTATATTCAAAAAGTTATTAATCATTTAAAAATTTGAGGCATTCATAATAAAGGTAATCCTTAGTTACAGAGCAAAATGTAGTAGCCCATTGAAAAACCTTCCTTTTTATACAGTAAACACAAAAGTGCATTACGCTAAGGATAAACAGCTTCATGTGTGGCCCTTCAAACTCTGTGGAAACAAGTGTGTAAATGATCCTAGCTAAGCCCATTACACTTTTATCTTTATGAAATTGTATTTCAAATGGCCGCTTCATCCTGCCACTTCAGCTCAAAGAACCCTCTGGTGTATTGCAACAACATAAAGAGGCTCTTTTGTTTGAGTGACAAAGGACTGTTTGTAAAAGAAAGAAAGGAACTCTGAAGACACGAAGATGCATTTGTGTTAGTTTTCATGGAAACATTTGAAAAATCCTATACTGTATATTCAAAAATGTAATTAACATTTTCAGAAAAGATGTTGCAAATCATGAAGCTTCATTTCGGAGACCTACCGGTAAGAACATTTTGGCATTAAAACTTTTTTTTTTTATTCTTAGAAACAATTACGACCTTTTGATGTACAACAACTGCCAAAAACTCAGTAAAATTAATACATTTTCAAAAGGAAATTCAGTGGGCCATGTCTTTACCGTTATTGATCAAATTATATGAAAAGGACCCATATCCTATATTCATTTGTATGAGTATACACAGTATATATTTTCAATGTAAATATAGTATTCGTCAGTGATTTAATTTCTTTATTTGAAGGTGTAAGCCTCGCCACCGTGTTGATTGTTGTAAAATCAATGTGTGCAATTTAGGTATCTGGGTACTATCCTGGGGTCCACTGTCATATCCACCACAGTGCTGGGAGACAACCAGCCCGTCAGTACAGCGGTCCACTTTCAGCTCCGTCACAAAGTGCAGGTGAGAAACACAATATAGTATTCACAATTATTCTTTCAATGCATTTATCACATTTATCATATTGGCTCTATGTATCTCATAGAATCCTGCTGGGGCTGTATATGATCCAGTGTGTGCCTTTTGGGATTTTAATCTGACGTAAGAACATTTTGGGACAAAATAATTTGGAATTTTAGATGCCTTTTGAATACCAAAGTTATCTTACTGAAAGATAAAAACAATGGCAATGCCCCCTAACAGTTTAAGATATGAAGATATTTCCATTCTTCCCATTCCTGTATGGGTTTAGATAAATAGATATCTGTATCTATCTAGTCCAGAGGCTGGCGGATGGTGCAATACCAAAGTGTGCGAGGTCATTTCCAAACAATATGGCTACACTGTGTGCTACTGCAATCACACCACCAATTTTGCATTGCTACTACAGGTCTACGAAGCCCAGGTAACATTCACTCAGTGTTTATCCAGGATTTTTGCTGTTTGCTGCTATTTACAACTCATGGGTTTATTATGTACTGTATGCAGGGGCTGGGGGGGTAGTGTATGTATGTGTGTGTGCGCATGTATATGTGCGTTTTAGCCAAGCCCAGAAAACAAAAAAGCTTTGCAGGTGCTGACGTTCATTGGCTGTGGAGTGTCTCTGTGTGGCCTCGTCTTCACCTTCATCCTCTTCATTGCTGTGGGGTGAGTCACAAATAATCACAGTGCACACCATTTAAAGTGCAGAGAGTGAAAAGCATTTTAAAAAAAAACTACCAGATTCACATCAGGAAAAAAACATATAGACATAGGTTTGTTGAACAGTGTCAGAGAATTTTATTTTGAGATACTGAACATTCCCAATGGATGTTCAGTTAGATCTTTGATAAAAACATAATATTGTACTTATATTCTCAAAATTATAAACATTAAATAGCTTTTAAATAATGCAGTTTCATGTCATCTATTTGTTACATTTGGTCAACTTACTCTATGCATATTTCACGTGTATGATGTTTTTGTATGCACTGATATTCATTTGTGTTTGCCTTTATATAGGGTTCCTAAATCGGACCGCACAACTGTCCATAAGAACCTGATTGTTGCTCTCAGCATGGCTGAGCTACTGTTAATGTGCAGTGACTGGGCGTCTGCCAATGGGGTGAGAATCCATGCTGATTCTTTCACAAAAAGCGATGCAAGTAGCACAACGTTGACACCAGCTGAAAAATACTTGGTGTTGGTTGAAAAAGAAGTCAGCATACACAAAGGAAAAAAAAACACAAAGAAGATGAAAATCACAGTGGTTACAAATGAGTTTAAACAGATGAACTAAGTAGTCTCAGACTGATCGCACAAATGACACACGAATGGGTCAAATACAAGGCTGTGCGATAATCTAATTGCCAGAAGCTACCAGGTAAAAAAATTGACAGAGGCGAATGGAGAATAAAACTGTCAAACCCAACAGAACATGAACCTAAAACTAAATATAAAGCAGCAAAAACAAAGTGTGTGATCAACATATTTGTAATAGCGGTTCCATGAATTGCAGCTACTAGATTTGGTTCGATTCATTTTAAACGAGACATTATGACATTTGTTTTCACAATTTACGACAGTTCCCAGGTGTCTTGATAACATGTCTGTGACATTTTTTCATCAAAATATCAAATATCAATATCAAACATCAGCTACTTTACACGCATATTTTTAGGCCTAGCTGAAATTATCCTATTTAGAAGAGGTGGTTCTGTCTCATGGTGAGCATTGCTCACCATACCCTCTACTGTGAGGGCAGTATCAAGTAGGGCTTCTGTTACCATGACGACAGGAGCAAGCGGTTGTGATGAGGCAAACACAGAGTGTGAAGAAAAACGTAAGCACCCATAAAGGCATTGGTTGTTTTTTCACTTGGGGTAAAAGCACTTGGTCACCAATCTGGGGAATTAAACTTAATCAGTTAGTGCTGCTCAGGCTGAGGCGAGGCATGCTCTGACATCGCGAGACACAACGAGATTCCCAGCGGCAATGCTGCAAAATCAGATTAGCAACCCTGAGACTTAATTTGCTCCTCATCCACCTTTTTTTCCTCGTTTTGCGGGGCTGATTATTATTGATTAATTTATTCCAATCCCTGCTGATGCAAAGATACCATTGTGAAGCCACTCAAAGATTTCATCGACGGATCTTTCGAACGCTTCGTCAGGTAAGCTAGCAAATCCCATCATGACAAGCACAGCAAACTGCTGAAAAGACGGAAGGCTAATTCGTCCACTAGCAGTGAAGATCTACCAGCCAGCTCAACCAACGCCCATATTCAAGTCTTCTCCTCCATTGACAAGAAGCTATCACTTCTCGATTTATTGCACCAGGAGAATAAGAAGCTCAAAACCAGCTTGAAATTCACGCACCAGCAAGTCAAAGAGCTAAAAGAAGACATTACCAAACTTCATTCAGCCATGAAAGCAATGGCACTGAGGTTGAAGTTCTCAAGAAAGAAAACAAAACAAAATCAAAATCAATGCTGGACTTACAGTCATTAGTAGCATTGCCTTGTTCATTTCCCACATCCAGTCATGACCTGGACTTTTGTGTGCTCTCTAATCTTGTTCTTTTTTTTTTTTTTTTTTTTGTCCTGTTCAGCTGTTAGGTCAAGCAGAATGGAAACTCTCTATCCCTTTTAGGCCGGAACAGTTTTACTGTGTCACAGTGGAGTTTTTAAGCTTCTGCTGTGGTATTATAATTGAGGTTTATTGAGAATCAGACTTGATCAGTCGAACAGAACAAACACAAAAGACAAAGCACTAATTGTAAAGTAAATCATTACATTATCTACAACAATGAAATATTAAATATGATTGTTGCATGGGGCTGTAGTGCTACACCCTGTGAGGGAAGGACAGGACAAGATTGAACAGGACAAGGACAGGAGAAGAAGCATGTCTGGCATTTGACGGCTGTACAACTGAAGTGTGGTGGCATTAATTATGTTAATTCTAAAAGTCTATAGGACGAGAGTATAAGTGAGGGGATACACAAGCGATTTGCATATTCACGAGTTATTTGTCGCAGAAAGTGCGTGACCCCACACCCAGTGAAAGAGTCCTCGGTGTGTGCCTGTGGATACATGCAAGTAAATTGATACCGTTTTACATGCACAAAGACTAACCAAAGTGTCCTGTAATTGCTGTGGCCGCACCGCGGCGGTTGAGGACCCCACCCAATCAATCGAGGGGCGGGATCAGCTCAGGGGTCCAACTCGAGACCAGCCCGGCGGACAGGACATGACCCACACCGAGGGACCCAGGGCGGTCCGCCGGCACCACCGAGGCGCCCCAACAACCGGCCACCCAGCGGGGCGCGCAGGGACCCAATGCCACACCACCCACCGCCCCACACGCACCGCCACCCCACCCCCAGGAGAGCCAGATGCCCCCCCAACCCGCACGACCCGCAATGCAGCCAGTCCCCGCCCAGCCCGAGGGCGGGAGAGTGTCCCTTGTTTGCTGGAAAGGAGGGCGGATAGGGGCACCCGACAATGGAACGATAAGGGGGGGGAACTCAAGGAGCAGCCGCAGGCTATGAGATGTCAGCCCTAACACCAAGCAGTCATCCAGCCCGGGGGGTCCGGCCTCGGGAGCACCGCCATGCAAGTAAGTGAGACCCACCTCCCCCCTTGTTACTATGACTGCCAGGTCCCCGACTGGCAGTCATTGACCCTACCCCGTGTATCAGTGCCCCTCCGAGTGGTGTGGTGCAGTAAAATCTGGAAAGGTCAGTGAGCCGAGGGGGTGGGGGCAGGGCTGCCAGGCACGACTGCCGAACAGCCAAACCCCACATCCACGACCCACTGCCCCCCAGAAAGGTGTATGTGGTGCATTAAAACATGGGGAGTTTGTGATGCATTTAAAATCCCGGGTGGCAGGCAGGGCGGAGGGGCAGGGCACACGGACCAGGAAACAGAACAGACGTGCTGAAACGTCCGACACCCACACCCTCCCGATCCCATACCAGTCCCCCAGGAACCCTTTGATATGTGTATGTGCCCAGATGTGATTAGTGAGAAATGTATACAGTGAATAGTGTGAGTGTGTGCTAAGTGAGCGATTAAGAGGCATGGCTCCCGCAGGTCGGGCCCACTAGACCGGACAACCACCGACGAAGAGGGCCATTCCACCCAGACCCGCAACACCAACCCCGGCCCCCTCCCACACCTCCGCCAGCACCCACAACCCGCCCCTGAGCATGGGAGGTGGATCCCCCCCCACCCCCCACCCACCCAAACCAGGCAGGGAAAAGAACCCCACAGCAGGCCCCACAACCTAATCTTGTTCTATTGGTTAGTTGTTGCATGACCTCACCAGGTATGCCACCCCTCATCTCCCAACCACAAATAACAACATGATTTGACTGTTGTAATGTTACTTGTGGTCAAATATCTAGGCTGTCTAACTATTGTTCTGCTTTGGTTTGCACCCCGATTCCCCTTTTCCATTCTGTCTCTCTGTCTGTCCCCTAAAACCTTTAGGAAATTAAAAAATAAGCACAGTGAGTATCAAACTCCCTTCTTGAACAGCAAAACTGTTCAAAAGGCATACAGATCCACCATTCTGCATGGCCATGCAGCTGAACAGGATAAATTAAAAATTAATTAATTAAAAAAAAAAAACATTTTTGCAATTATCAGAAGATGCTATCGATTGGTCAAAATAAAAAATACTCCCTATAACGACTAACCCATCGAATCATGCAGGCCAAAATCCAAACTTTCCTATTCTGACAGGGAATATCAAATATCTATGCATTAATATCTCAGCAAAACTTACAGAGTTAAATAATCTAAATCACGTACAGCTACTGGAAATAATTTGTGAAAATATAAAGCGTTGGAACAGCCTACCTATCTCACTTCTTTTTTTTTTTTTTTCCTGTTTAGCTGTTAGATCAAGCAGAATGGGCGATCTGTATCCCATCTATGCCGGATCAGGGCTGCCAGGTGTGTGATGCATTAAAATCCTGGGGTGGAAAGCAGGGCGGAGGGGCAGGGCGCCCGGACCAGGAAACAGCACTGACGAACTGAAACCCGGTCCGACACCCGCACTCACCCGACCCCACACCAGTCCCCCAGAAAACGCTGGATATGTGTGTGTGCCCAGATGTGACTATTAAAAAATTACAGTGAGTGGTTTGAGTGTGTGCTAGGTGAGTGATTAAGAGGCATGGCTCCTGCAGGTCCGACCCCGGGATTGCCCCCACATTCCAGCCAACACCCACTACCCACCCCTGAATGTGGGAGGTGGACCCCCTCCCCACCCCCAAACCAAACAGGGACAAAGAACCCACAGCGGGCCCAACACCCTGCAGGCGACCACCCGGACCGCCCACGAGAAGAGCAGGAGGCGACCGCAGCAGGGAACGTAGAGAAGAGGAGGAAGCAGGCCCCAGGAGCGACAGGGGGGGTCCCACCGGCCCCCACCAGTAGCAAGACCAAGGCGGGTGCTAGTTGCCATCGCTCCAGCACCCGCGGAACATGGGCGAGTCCACCATCACACCATCAATGCTCTCCAGGAGGTCAATCCAGTGCCCCCCCCCCCCCTCCCAAGATCATGAAGGAGTAAAGAAAGTCCCGCCCCTACAGACGCCGGAACTGCAAACGTGTCCTTTCACCATGCCAATCAGTCTAAAGTGTGAAAAAAAACACAAGTACATAAATGAATATGAAAAAATAGTATGTTAAGAATGTAAAATCGAATAATAATAAAACAACAACAGCAACCTCGACAACAATTAGTAAAAAAGACTTTACGGCACTGGGAGAGGAGCGTTACATTACATTACAAAAATATATCACTGGTGAAAAGCCAAGGCTTAAAAGTACCATCCAAAGTGTTGTGTGCTACAGTCCACAGATTTGAAACCAGCTTGATGCTCGTCTTAAGACCACCCAATCTCTCTATGTCTTCAAGAAGAAATGGAAAACCAAAACATTGTCCGTGTATTTATAATTTCAATCTTCTGATTGGGATCAACGTCCTGTTTTGTTTTGTCTCTAAAGTATGAATCAATTGTGTCTCTTACCTTATGTTGTTTTGTCTTTTGTTATTATGTGTTAAATGTCCTGAACCTGCGGCACAGTGACCAAATGGTTAGCACATCTGCCTCACAGTACTGAGGTCCCTGGTTCAAATCCATCCTCCCTGTTTGGAGTTTGCATCTTCTCCCTGTGCCTGCGTGGGTTTTCTCCAGGTACTTCAGTTTCCTCCTACATTCCAAAAACATGCATGGTGAGTTTATTGAAGGTTCTAAATTGTCCGTAGGTGTGAATGTGATTGCGAATTATAGTTTGTCTATTTGTGCTCTGCGATTGGCTGGTGACCAGTTCAGGGTGTACCGCCTCGCGCCCGAAGTTGGCTGAGATAGGCGCCAGCACACCCATGACCTTAGTCAGGAAAATCGGTAAGGAAACTGGATGGATGGATGTCCTGAAGCCTCACCCATTAAGCTTTGAATAGCTTCTGTGGGTTGTCTCTTTTCACATACTGTTAGATACACCTGGTTATACCTAGATGCTGATGTGTGTGCTGCTGTACTGCTTAAGGACATTTGAATACACTTATGAACTCAGCTATAACCTGTACACAACAACAGGGCACATTCCTTGAAAACTGGTTGTACTACCAGATATTATGAATGGCATTTTTGCACTGAATAATTGTTTTATTGTATTTGTCTTTGGTTCATTTTATTGTGCTTTCTGTGTAAAATATTTGGTTTATAAATAATTGCAAGTAATTTAATGTTTTTTAAGAAAAATATTACATCAGGACATATATCGTTGGTATCAGAATAAGAAAATACCTCTATTCGGATATAACATTCTGTCCATATCGCACAGCACTACCCCCGCCACTAGTCGTCACAGTAATGAAATCCGTATTCACCTTTGGCCAAGCAGTACAAGTGGCAGACTAACCAAGGACTCAGGGTAATTTCAACATGACAAAAACAGGGTGTATAAAGTACATTATAATTTTTCATCATTTTTTTTTTCTTGATGAAAGTATGTCACAAAAATGTTAATACACCTGGATACTGTTTAAAATGTAAAATCATTTAACGTGTCCTTTTAAAGTCTTTATGGGTGGAGCTAGCTTGTTTTAGTAATGTTGTATGTACTCGACATGATCAAACAAAATAATATGTCCACCAACAATCGGGAGTCTCCTTCCCCATACCAGATGTCTGACTGGTTGCAAGTCCATCACAGAATGCACCAGCTGCACAAGAGTCAGTCAAGAGTATGTGTACCATTGCACGACCAGTGCCCCCCGCATACAGTTGTGAAGTTTGATTTACCTGCAAGTCTTTATGCTGAACTTAAAGTAAATATACTTGCATTTCTTCAGACAAATACATTCAGAATATTTGACTTAATAGAATAATTACCCATGGCGGGCTGTGCATTTGGTACCTGGCCCTTCAATGGGGACTTAACCCACTTAATTCACCTCTTAAAGCCACCATCATCAAGTCGCAATTATATAAATAATCAATACTATACTAAAACGCATGCATGCCATGCACATCATCTGGGGCAGTTCAGAATCTATATTTATCTAATAGCATGCCAAAAACATAACAAAAAATAATAAAATACACCATACTCACCAGAGATGCTGATTGTTAATTTTGTTAATGTGTGCGTGAAGTATTTACTTCTGCATCTGACACACAATTTAGATAATAGCATTAGTTGTAACTAAAAATATTTAGGCCAGCAAAAGACATAAAATAGACTTAATAATTAATAATACTACATTCACACCAGATACAAAACAAACTTTGATTGAAGGAGTATTTTAGATACTGAATGCACATTCATTTACCCATCCATCCATTTTCTGAGCCGCTTCTCCTCACTAGGGTCACTGGCATGCTGGAGCCTATCCCAGCTGTCTTCGGGTAGGAGGCAGGGAACACCCTTAACTGGTTGCCAGCCAATCACCGGGCACATAGAAACAAACAACCATTCGCATTCACCGTCATTTTAGAGTCTCCAATTAATGCATATTTTCGGATGTGGGAGGAAACCGGAGTGCCTGGAGAAAACCCACGCAGGTACGGGGAGAACATGCAAACTTCACACAGGCGGGGCTGGGGATTGAACCCGGGTCCTGAGAACTGTGAGGCTGACGCTCTAACCAGTCGGCCACCGTGCCGCACGCATTCACTTAATTTGTGCAAAATGTTATACTCTTCCCACCCCGGTCTTCTTCAGTGGGTCATCAGCGCGCTGGCATCCAAAGATGGTGTGCTATGGCCACGGCTAAGCCACATATTGCGTCGTGACAGCCAATCGCCGTCGAGAATGGTGAGCAAAGGGCCAGCCTGTGGGACGGGATGTGTGGCCTGTCAAAGCGCTTTGTCACCGGCGGCTAGAGTCGCAGGCTGGCGGGGCTTGAATGAGAGTAATTTAAGGAAGAGAGAGAAAAAAAGAACCAGTCAGCGCCTATGGAAAGCAAAGCAAATTTATTTATATAGCGCATTTCATACACAAGGTCACTCAATGTGCTTTACATGATTAAAAGCATTTAAAAACAAAGAAAAAACAGCTTCTAAATGTTTAAAACAAAGAGAAATACAATAAAATTAAATAAAAATACAATTAAAACAGCATTCAGTGCAAGAAATATCATGTAAAAGTGGAAATGCTCTAAAAAGAATGGGAAAAAAGAAGAGTTTTTAACCTGGACTTAAAAACATGCAGACTTGTGGCTCACGCCACTTCTGTTGGCAACTTATTCCATTTATGTGCAGCATAATAGCTAAATGATGCTTCACCATGTTTGCTTTGGACTCTGTGCTCCACTATTTGACCTGAGTCTGTCGATCTCAAAGCCCTACTGGGTTTATATTCCATTAGCATTTCATTCATGAATTCAGGACTTAAACCATTTAGTGATTTATAGACCAGTAGCAGAACTTTAAAATATATTCTAAAGCTGATTGGAAGCCAGTGTAAAGACTTTAGAATTGGAGTAATATGCTCTGACTTTTTTGTTCTGGTCAGAACCCGAGCCGCAGCATTCTGAATGAGCTGCAGCTGTTTAATGCTCTTTTTCGGGAGTCCAGTCAGAAGACCATTACAATAGTCAAGTCTACTTGAGATAAAAGCATGGATGAGCTTCTCCTGGTCTGCTTGACACATGCAAGCATTCACTCTTGATATGTTCTTCAGATGGTAGAAGGCAGTTTTCGTAATTGATTTGATATGACTGTTGAAAGTCAGGGACTATCAGAACACCAAGGTTTCGGACTTGGTCTTTGGTTTTTAAAGAGAGTGACTCCAGGTATTTACTAGCAGCAATTCTCTTTTCTTTATTGCCAAAAACAATTATCTCAGTTTTGTTGTGGTTTAATTGAAGAAAATGTTGGCTCATCCAGATATTTATCTGTTTTAGACAGTGAGACAACACCTCAATTGAACTGTAGTCATCTGGAGACACTGCTAGATATAACTGTGTGTCATCTGAATAGCTATGATTGTCAAGATTAAAGTTATAAAGAATTTGACCCAAGGGTAGCATATACAGACTGAACAGGAGGGGTCCAAGAACTGAGTCTTGAGGGACCCCATAGGTCATTGCCATTCGATGAGATTCAATACTTCCAATGGTTACAAAATAACTCCTTTCCTCCAGGTAGGACCTGAACCATTTAAGGACTATTCCATTTAGTCCTGCCCACGTTTCCAACCTGTTCAGCAGTATATTATGATCTACCGTATCAAAAGCCGCATTGAGGTCCAACAGGACCAGAATTGACACCTTTCCCGAGTTAGTATTCAACCTTATATCACTTAGCACTTTGATATGAGCAGATTCTGTACTGTGATGAGTTCGGAACCCTGATTGAAACTTGTCAAAAAGTCCATTTAAGTTCAAGAAATTTCTGAGTTGATTAAAAATAACTTTCTCAACAATCTTGGCTATGAAAGGGAAATTTGAGATGGGTCTATAGCTTGCTAACATGGAAGCGTCCAGCACTCTTTTTTTTTTTTTTTTTAGCAGAGGCTTAATGGCAGCTACTTTAAGAGCTTTAGGAAACTCGCCTGACTGAAGTGAGCAATTGATTATTTGTAGCAAATCAGCTAGCACAGACTTCACAATAGCTTTGAAAAGTCTGACGGTATTGAGTCAATACAGCTCATTGATTGTTTCAGCTGCTGAATTGTTTTCTCTATGGTTTTTTGGTCAGTTGTATCAAATTCTGACATGGTAACAGAGTGATTCCTGGATGGCTTCAGATGTAGTATAATTTTATCATTTGTGCTAATATTTAACCTGATGGATTGTATTTTTTCACTAAAATAAAAAGCAAATTCATTGTGTTTATCTGCTGTTAGGAGTTCTTGAGCTATCTGATGCGGGGGAGTTGTGAGCTTGTCTACCACAGCAAACAGAGTGCAAGTATTGTTGAAGTTCTTACTGATGATTTCAGAAAAGTGTTGCTGTCTAGTCCTGACTAACTCTTGGTTAAAATTACAAAGACTTTGTCTGTAGAGGTCATGGTCAATTTGGAGTTTAGTTTTTCTCCACTTGCATTCTGCTTTCCTACACTTTGATTTAGAGGTCTTTACCATCATTGTGCTCCTCCACGGTGTTCTAGGTTGCCTCAAGATTGTTTTAGATTTAATAGGAGCACCAGCATTCATGACATTTGACATTTTCCAGGTGAAATTATCCAAACATTCATCAACTGTCATTCACAGTTTGTGGCACAGCAATGGTCTCCATAAACTTAGTGGCGGTGCTCTCATTTATGTACCTTTTCTTAATAGGCATAGAGGTTGTCTCAACCTTTGGAAGAATCTGTAATTCAAAAATACATAAAAATGGTCAGAAATAGCCATATCCTTAATGTCAATTGATAGAATTTCAACATCCTTAGAGATGACCAGGTCTAAGATGTGACCTTGAGTGTGTGTTGGACTCTTAATATGTTGAGAGAGATCAAATGTATCTAGTATAGCAAAGAGTTCTTTAGATTTGTTTTCCATGTTATTGTCAACATGAATGTTAAAGTCTCCCATTATGACAAAATAGTTGTAGTCAGGACAAATAACTGACAGCATTTCCGAAAAATCCTCAGTAAATTGTATCTTGGAGGCCTATAAATTATTAAAACAATAACCTTTGGGTTACCTTTAACTAAAAAACAGAGATATTCAAAAGAGCTAAAATCACCCAGTATAATTTCTTTACAAAGGAAAGGAAAACGCTCATCCATAAAATCCAAATTATTGGGGCAATCGTTCTGATGTTTTCAGAGGTTGAAGTGGGCATAAGTAAAGATGTCCACATAAATTCTGGTGAAGATTGATCACAAATTTCATTGGCCGTGAGAGTTGGTGGGGCTGGAAAGGGGAGTAATTTAGGAAAGAGAAAAAGGAAAAAAAAAAGGAACCAGCTGGGGTGACTTGCGTTGGCCATGACCGCTCACAGCTCACCATCTTCAGAAGTAAATGCAACGACGACCCGCTGAAGAGGACCGAGAAGGGAGGAGCATTAAATGTAGCGCAAATGAAGCAAATGCACCTTTAGCGTGTATAAAATACTCCCACAATCAAACTGGTGCCAGGGACGTGAGATGAAAATTCGTTTCACGTCCCTTGTGAATGTAGCATAAAAATTTGTAACTAGTTGCTTGTAATAACTGTATTAAGCATGTGACACACTGACATCACCAAACTTTTGCATTCCTCTTTTGTGATGCATGCTGTAGAGGGTTTAAACCTGGAGATTGATTTGGCCAGTCTAAAACCTGTAACCATGTAACCTAAGTGGCCCAATTATTTTTTGTCCACTCAACAAAACGTGGTCTACCAAGTAATATTTTACTGCAAGACTTTGTTTCCTGAACACACATTTCATGAAAGAGAAAACACCTATTTAATATCCAATTAACTTTAAGGGTAACAAAGCTGAAGCAGTGATTAGGGTAATATCCCCCTGTGTTCAGTAAGCCTTGCTTGATCATGACAACACCATTTTTGTGTGTGACAAACACATAGTCCAGGCTGTGCCACTAATATTATACTGTATGTCGAAAATGTATGATATGGGGTAAGGTAAAATTACTACGTTATCACTGTAAAACTGTTGCTTTAGATGTGTAGTACACAACATCCAATTGCACTGCTGCTAAACAGACATTCAACAGCTAAAACAGATTGAGAATAAAACCACCTGTTTTAACAGCGTCATTATTTCTCTACACTTCGATTCTTGCAAGGGTGCATGTTTTGTGGTGATGGCATTGCTTCATCTCTCCTTCATGGCCTCTTTTTCCTGGATGCTGGTGGAAGGTTTGCTATTGTGGAGTAAAGTTGTGTCTGTCAACATCAGTGAGGACCGCAGAATGAAATTGTACTACATCATTGGCTGGGGTAAGCTTATACTTCATTTCTTACTATTGTCCACCAGTGCAGTTACCAACACAATTGACATTGACATGTTTTGGTCAGGCAGCAAGGTGACCTGCGATGTGAAATAATACAGGATCAGTGTTGGGAAAGTGGTGGCACAGTGGCCGACTGGTTAGCACATCTGCTTCACATTTCTGAGGACCCGGGTTCAAATTCGGCCTCGCCTGTGTGGAGTTTGCTTGTTCTCCCCATGCCTGTGTGGGGTTTCTCCAGGTACTCCGGTTTCCTCCCACATCCCAAAAACATGCATGGTAGGTTAGTTGAAAACCCTAAATTGCCCGTGGGTGTGAATGTGAGTGCGAATGGTTGTTTGTTTATACTGTATGTAAGAATCCGAATCAGAATCAGAATCATCTTTATTTGCCAAGTATGTCCAAAACACACAAGGAATTTGTCTCTGGTAGTTGGAGCCGCTCTAGTACAACAGACAGTCAATTTACAGAACACTTTGGAGACATAAAGACATTGACAAAAAACAATTGTGCAAAAAGATGCAGAGTCCTCTAGCACTTAGAGCAGTTCGAATGACTAATATTGCAATAGTCCGGTGCAATGACCATTGTGCAAAGGGCGCTGAGACTTCAAGGAGTGTATGCGGTTTAAAGTGACGAGTAGTGCGATCATCTGGGACAATGTTGGTTGTGCAAATGTTACAGATACTCCTCAATCAGTGTGCAAATGGAGCAGATGCTACTCTGGCATGAGTGGCCAGTATATGCAAATAGTGCAGCATGGCGAGACAACTACAGTGAGTGCACGAGTAATACATAATTGGCCCCACAGAAATGTGACAACGAACTCAAGTCAAAAACTTTCCAGCTTGTTGTAATGGAATTATAGGTTAGGTGTTTAAGAAGTTGATCGCAAGAGGGAAGAAGCTGTTGGAATGTCTACTAGTTCTAGTTTGCGTTGATCGGTAGCGCCTACCTGAGGGAAGGAGCTGGAAGAGCTGGTGACCGGGGTGCAGACGGTCCGAGAGGATTTTGCACGCCCTTGTCTTAGTTCTGGCAGCGTGCAAGTCATCAATGGTGGGTAGGGGGGTACCGACAATCCTTTCAGTGCCCTGTGATTGGCTGGCGACCAGTTCACGGTGTACCCCACCTCTTGCCCAGAGTCACCTGCGATAGGCTCCAGCACACCCATGACCCTAGGGAGGATAAGCGGTTCAGAAAAATGTATGAATGGATGGATGTTTTGGTCAGTCGGGGAGAGGGGTTGTGCTCATAAGTTTGATTACACATGCAGAATTTGTACGACGGGTACAATTCTTTAAAGAGAACATGAAGGTGAAACACATTTAATTTTATTTTAATGGGATTTAAATTAAAATGTCAAGCATTTCAGAAAAGCATTATCATTAAACAAAACATAACCATAAAGAAATAAATGATGGTTGTTGTTCAGTCATCAGTCGTATTTGAAAAAACTATTTCACAAATTCTGCCAGGGTATGTAAACATATGAGCACGACTGTACATATATGGAGTCATACGTACCCCTGTCATATTGGAATGAAAGTGTAGGCTACACCTTTTTCATAACCTCTCGATGGCGGCATACATTTATAAAATGTGAAAGTGTTATCCATTTCCCCCTATACCTATGTATAATGCGCACTATTGACTTTTGACACTTTTTTGGAGAAAAAAATGCACATTATACAAGAGAAATTACGGTATGTCCCTTGACGGCCCCTTAAACTTGCTAAAGCTCACTTGTCCCGTCCACACATGTACGTCAGTAGAAGTTGGCAAAGTTAAATAGTGAAAAATCAAAGCATGTAAACATCATTAACAACATAATTTAATTATCTTTCCAACTACATTAAGGGTGCCCATCTGCGGCACAGGGCCGCAGATGGGCACCCTTATGGGCAATTTAAAATTGCTCAGAGTGGAGGTGGAGACAGTTTTGAGTATTGATACATGGAATGTGGAATGAATTTTTAGAGACTGGGGAAGTTTCAGCTGAACCAATGTGGGATTGATCATTTTAGTTATAGGGAAAAGACCAATGAAGCGCGGAGTGAGTTTGCGTGATTCCGTCTGGAGCGGGAGGTCATGGGAAGAAAGCCAAACTGACTGAACCACCTTGTACTTAGGTGTAGGAGAGCGATGAAGGTCCACAAGCCGTTTGTTTCTTTTGGCGGACCGGGTCAAGGCCGCCCGGACATCTTTCCACACGACCTGGACCCTTTTGAGGTGATCCTTAACTGCGGGAACCGCCTGCTCCTGTTCCTTAAATAAAGGAGGCTGGAAACCGTAGCAGGCCATGAACGGGAACATACCAGTAGCGGAGCAGGTGAGGGAGTTGTGGGCGTACTCAATCCACGGGAGGAATGAGCTCCAGGAGGAGGGGTTGTGTGCAGCAATACAATGGAGGGCTGATTCCATGGACTGATTCGCCCGCTCCGTCTGGCCGTTGGTCTACGGATGGTATCCTGAGCACAAGATGGCTGCTGCACCCACCGCTTTACAGAATTCCTTCCAGACCAGGAATGAGAACTGAGGACCTCGTTGATAGGGATACCTTGGAGTCTAAAGACATGCTGGCCAAGGAGGTTAGCAGTTTCGAACGCAGATGGTAGTTTGGGGAAGGGTACGTAATGGACATATTAGGAAAAGCGGTCGACAATAGTGAGAATGATAGCGTTACCTTCAGAGGGGGGTAGCCCGGTAACCAAGTCCAGAGCAATATGGGACCAAGGGCGGCTTGAGATAGACAAGAGACTAGCTGGGGGCAGGTGTGAAGACTTCCCTCGGGCACAGCCGGAGAAGGCTTGGACGAACTCCTGGGTGTCTTTACCAGGGCTGGGCCACCAGAAGTGCTGCCGGATTAATTGAATGGTGTGGGTGATGCAGGGATGACAAGTGAGTTTGGAGTTGTCAGAGCCTGCGGAATCGGGTACAAACAGGCTGTTTTGGAGGCCCGGTCTTGGGATCCGGATGAGTCTTTTAAGCCTCCTTAACCACCTGTTCGATTTTCCAAGTGGCTGCTCCTACGAAGCATGAGGAAGGAAGGATAGTTTCCTGTTCTTCAGGACTGGGCGTGGGTGGGTGGGGGGGGGGGTTGCTATTTCGGGAACCAGGACGGAAGGAGAGACTGAAATTAAACCTGCTCAAGAAGAGGGCACAGCGAGTTTGTCGGGGATTAAGGCGTTTGGCGGAACTGAGGTAAGCGAGATTCTTGTGGTCAGACCAAATGATAAACGGCAGTTCAGTCCCCACCAGCCAGTGCCTCCACTCTTCCAAGGCCCATATAATGGCCAGCAGCTCTCAGTTGCTGACGTCATAGTTCCTCTCGGCAGGGGACAGGCGACCATCAACTGGAGGGAGGGGTCGGAGTGGCGAAGAATGTGAGCACTGGTGAACAGGGTCTAGAGTTGACTGAATGCTTGGGATGCTGCCGGGGTCCATTGAAAGGAGGAGCTGGTGGATGTGAGGCTGGTGAGGTGAATAGCGACCTTGTTGTAATTAGGGATGAATTGACGGTAGAAGTTGGCGAATCCAAGGAAAGGTAGTTTTTTGCGGTTGGTGGGAGTGGGCCAGTTAACGACTGCTTGGATCTTGGCAGTGTCCGGTTGTAGTTGTCCTTTGGAGATGATGTAGCCTGTGTATGGAGGAGAGGTGGAATTCACACTTTTCGGGTTTGACATACAGGCGGTTTTCAAGGAGGCGCTCGAGGACTTGGCATACATGTCTGCGATGTTCTTCAGGGGAGCGGGTAAAAATTAGAATGTCATCCAAATAAACAAAAACAAACCGGTTCAACATATCACAAAGATCGTCATTAATGAAGGTTTGGAAGACAGCAGGGGCGTTGATTAATCCGATCGGCATGACTTGGTATTCAAAGTGGGGTATTGAAAGCAGTTTTCTATTCATCCCCCTCTCGGATACGGATGAGGTGGTAAGCGTTTCGTAGGTCCAATTTGGTGAATACCTGGGCGTGACAGAGGGGTTCAAACGAGGGATCGATGAGGGGAAGCGGAGAGTTATTTGTCACGGTGATGTCATTGAGTCCACGGTAGTCGATACATGGGCGGAGAGTGGTGTCTTTCTATTCAACAAAAAAGTCCCTGTTGGAGATGAGGAAGGTCGAATGAGTCCGGAAACCAGAAAGTCGTGGATATAGTCCTCCATTGCCTTTTTCTCAGGTCGGGAAAGGTTGAAGAGACGGCTGGAGGGAAGAGGTGCCCCCGGCAGCAGATTAATTGCACAGTCATATGAGCGGTGGGGGGGTAGAGAAATGGCCAGGTCTTTACAAACACCGGCGAGAGATCATGATATTTCTCAGGGACTCGGGAGAGGTCAACAGGTGTGGAAGAGCGTGGTGTTTTACCACAGGGTGCTACAGCTGAGAGCAGGCATTGCGAGTGGCAGTGAGGGCTCCATCCGATGATTGCCAAGTGCGTCCAGTCTATGGTGGGGTTGTGTTTTTTGGCTAGGTAATTCTAAGGACTAATGGGGTACCAGGGGAAGGGATAACAAAAAGAGAGATGTTCTCGCTGTGATTTCCGTAAATGAGCAAGGTGAATGGCACTGTTTGGTGGGTGACAGGGGAGATGAGGCTGTGACTTTCTTGGGAGATGTGAGCGGTTGGAGAGTGAGTTAGAGCTGATGTATTATACCTTCATGAATGAAACTATCGTCTGCACTGGAATCAATTAGAGCAACTTTGGGTGTGTTGTGAGCTGAACCTAGAATGCAAGCAGGGACGGCCCAAGCTGGCCTGGGAACGTCTCGGGATCCCCCCGGAAGCGCTGGATTAAGTGGCCAGGGAGAGGGAAGTCTGGGTTTCCCTTCTTAAACTGCTGCCCTCGCGACCTGATCTCAGATAAGCCCAAGAAAATGAATGGATGGATGGATAATCATAATAACAATAATACACTGATTTTATATAGAAATTTTCTAGCTCTGCAAAACCAACTAAAAGAGTCACAAAATTCCTATTCACAACAAACCGGTGTATAAACATAATTCAGTTACAGCAGCAAATGGTGTGAATTGCAATTGTTTGCTCCACTTTCTTTCCAATCGCAGTGCACATATAAACAAACAACCATTCACACTCACATTCACACCTATGGGCAAATTAGAGTTTTCAATCAACATACCATGCATGATTTTTTTGGGGATGTGGGAGGAAACCGATGTACCAGGAGAAAACCAATGTAAGGCACGGGGGGAACACGCAAACTCCACACAGGTGAGGCCGCATTTGAACCCGGGTCCTCAGAACTGTGAGGCAGATGTGCTAACCAGTCATCACCGTGCAGTACATGTTGAAATTACATAAATTCAAAGGACTGTTTTTTCAGTGTAGTGAGTATCACTAACATGCTGTTGTCCACTCGCTGGCAGTTGTTAAAGCTTTTCATACTAACCAGTGACACTGAAAAAGACATGATGAGATAATGGCATTACGAACATTTGTCATATACATGTAGTTATGTATTATTATTATATATTTATTATGAAAGGCCAAAATTATTCAGGATTAGCTGTCACACTTACCATTCAAATGCTCTCATACTGTCAGGAGTGTACAAGCTGTGTGTGAAGGATCCCAAGAATGAATATAGTGTTTTACTAAACAAGAGATGCACGATAAACATGGTAACAAATAACACAAAAGTACAACCAAAAAGCAACGACAAAAAAGGTAGTTAAACCAACAATAATCAAAGGGGATGCTGGTGGGCAGAGCCTCAGCGGAAATAAGTAGTCAAATGAACAGTAAATCCTACACAAAGATATAAGGCAAACTACAACGGTAAAATACAATAGGAGTACGGACATACCACTGAACCATGGACAGGGGACTCAAAACTCGGAATACTATAAATATGAAAGACCAGTGGTAGTAAGCAGAAGGAATAATCTGATAACTCCTTTCCGCCACTGCTGGGCTTTAAACTCCATAGATTGAAATAGTTTGCAGGTGCATCTACGCCGACTTCGCCCACAAACGCTCCCTTAGGGAACTGAAAGACAATCAAACCAAATGACAACTAGGAACATAACACCAACTACGAACATAACACATAGTGTACACTCTACTGAAAAACTCTCATTGACATTACTGAAATTTTTCGCTCACAAACACTTGTCAAATGCTCTCATAAATACTAGTCAAATGCTCTCGTATGAACAACTGAATTTCTTGCTCTCATAAACACAACTCAAACACACTCACGAACCCATGTCACTGACGCTAACACACATGTGATTCATGCTCATGCGCTCAAGTCCCTGGCACTCATGCGTGCATGTCAATCACGCTCATGCGCGCATGTCGATCGCGTTCGAGCATACGTCACGCCCAGACTTCCCTCTCCCCAGCCACTTGATCGAGCTCTTCCGGGGGGATCCCGAGGCGTTCCCATGGCCGGCCGAAAGACGTAGTCTCTCCAGCGTGTCCTGGGTCGTCCCCGGGGTCTCCTCCCGGTGGGAGGTGTCCGGAACACCTCACCGGGGAGGCGTCCGGGGGGCATCCGAATCAGATGCCTCAGCCACCTCATCTGGCTCCTCTCGATGTGGAGGAGCAGTGGATCTACTCTGAGATCCTCCCGGATGACCCAGCTTCTCACCCTATCTCTAAGGAAGAGCCCGGACACCCTGTGGAGGAAACTCATTTTGGCCGCTTGTATCCGGGATCTTGTTCTTTCGGTCACAACCCACAGCTCGTGACCATAGGTGAGGGTAGGAACGTAGATCGACCGGTAAATTAAGAGCTTCGTCTTTTGGCTTAGCTGCTTCTTTACTACAACGGACCAATACAAAGTCCACATCACTGCAGACGCTGCACCGATCCGCCTGTTGATCTCCCGTTCCATTCTTCCCTCACTTGTGAACAAGAACCCAAGATACTTGAACTCCTCCACTTGGAGCAGGATCTCATCCCCGACCTGGAGAAGGTATGCCACCCTTTTCCGACTGAGGACCATGGTCTCTCTAAGGGAGAGCCCAGACACCCTGTGGAGGAAACTCATTTTGGCCGCTTGTATCCGGGATCTTGTTCTTTCGGTCACAACCCACAGCTCGTGACCATAGGTGAGGGTAGGAACATAGATCGACCGGTAAATTAAGAGCTTCGTCTTTTGGCTTAGCTGCTTCTTTACTACAACGGACCGATACAAAGTCCACATCACTGCAGACGCTGCACCGATCCGCCTGTTGATCTCCCGTTCCATTCTTCCCTCACTCGTGAACAAGACCCCAAGATACTTGAACTCCTCCACTTGGAGCAGGATCTCATCCCCGACCTGGAGAGGGTATGCCACCCTTTTCCGACTGAGGACCATGGTCTCAGATTTGGAGGTGCTGAGTCTCATCCCAGCTGCTTCACACTCGGCTGCGAACTGCTCCAGTGAGAGATGGAGATCATGGCTTGATGAAGCCAACAAAACAACATCATCTTCAAAAAGCAGAAATGCAATACTGAGGCCACCAAACCGGAGCCCCTCTCTGCCTCGGCTGCGCCTTGAAACTTGAAATTCTGTCCATAAAAGTTCAACAGAATCGGTGACAAAGGGCAGCTTTGGTGGAGTCCAACCCTCACCGGAAAAGAGTCCGACGTACTGCCGGATATGCGGACCAAACTCTGACTGCGGTCGTACAGGGACCGAACAGCCCGCATCAAGGGGTTCGGTACCCCGTACTCCCGAAGCACCCCCCACAGGACTCCCCGAGGGACACCGTCGAACGCCTTCTCCAAGTCCACAAAACACATGTAGACTGGTTGGGCGAACTCCCATGCACCCTTGAGGACCCTGCTGAGGGTGTAGAGATGGCCCACTGTTCCACGGCCAGGACGAAAACCACACTGTCCTCCTGAATCTGAGATTCGACTTCCCGATGGACCATCCTCTCCAGCACCACTGAATAGACCTTACCAGGGAGGCGGAGGAGTGTGATTCATCTTTAAAAAGGGAGACCACCACCCCAGTCTGTCAATCCAGTCTGCCAATCCAGAGGCACTGTCCCCGATGTCCACGCGATGTTGCAGAGGCGTGTCAACCAGGACAACCCCACAACATCCAGAGCCTTTAGGAACACTGGGCGAATCTCATCCACCCCCAGGGCCTTGCCACTGAGGAGCTTTTTAACCACTTCGCTGACCTCAAACCCAGAGATAGGAGAGCCCACCTCAGAGAACCCAGACCAGAGGGCTTCGAAGTATTCTCCCCACCAGCTCACAACCAGCTCACAACGTCCCGAGTCGAGGTAAGCAGCACCCCATCCCCACTATACACAGTGTTGGTGGTGCACTGCTTCCCCCTCCTGAGACGCCGGATGGTGGACCAGAAATGTCTCAAAGTCGTCCGGAAGTCTTTCTCCATGGCCACACCGAATTCCTCCCATACCCGAGTTTTTGCTTCAGCGACACCAAAGCTGGATTCCGCTTGCCCAGCTGGTACCCATCAGCTGCCTTAGGAGTCCCACAGGCCAAAAAGGCCCGATATGACTCCTTCTTCAGCTTGACGGTATCCCTCACCGTCGGTTTCCACCAACGGGTTCGGGGATTGCCGCCACGACAGGCACCGACAACCTTACGGCGACAGCTCCAGTCGGCCGCCTCAGGAATAGAAGCGCGGCACAATACGTTTGTGCCTGCCACGTCGGACCGGCATCTTCCCCCACCATCGAAGCCAACTGACCACCAGGTGGTGATCAGTTGACAGCTCCGCCCCTCTCTTCACCCGAGTGTCCAAGACATGCGGCGGCAAGTCCGATGACACGACCACAAAGTCAATCATTGAACTGCGACCTACGGTGTCTGGTGTCAAGTGCACGTGTGGACACCCTTATGCTTGAACATGGTGTTCATTATGGACAATATGTGATGAGCACAGAAGTCCAATAACAGAACACAGCTCGGGTTCTGATCGGGGGGGCCGTTCCTCCCAATCACGCCCTTCCAGGTCTCACTGTCATTGCCCACGTGAGCATTGAAGACCACCAGCAGAACGATGGAGTCCCCAGCGGGAGTGCTCTCCAGCACCCCCTCCAAGGACTCCAAAAAGGGTGGGTACTCTGAACTGCTAGGCATAGGCACAAACAACAGTCAGGACCCGTACCCCCACCCGTAGGCAGAGGGAGGCTACCCTCTCATCCACCGGGGTGAACCCCAACGTACAGGCGCCGAACCAGGGGGCATTTTCTGGAGTGGAAGAGAGTCCAACCCCTCTCGAAAGGACTGGTACCAGAGCCCAAGCTGTGTGTGGAGGCGAGTCCGACTATATCTAGTCGGAACTTCTCGACCTCACACACCAGCTCGGGCTCCTTCCGTGCCAGAGAGGTGACATTCCATGTCCCTAGAGCCAGCTTCTGTAGCCAGGGATTGGATCGCCAAGGTCCCTGCCTTCAGCCACCGCCCAGCTCGCACTGGACCTGACCCCCTGTGGCCCTTCCCATAAATTTGAGGGAATAACAAGGAAACATGGGATGGGGGACCCACCTTACCCTTTCGGGCTGTGCCCGGCCGGGCCCCGTGGGCGCAGGCCCGGCCACCAGGCGCTCGCCTTCGACCCCCACCTCCAGGCCTGGCTCCAGAGGGGGGCCCCGGTGACACGCATCCAGGCAAGGGAAACCTCGATCCACTTATATTTTTCATCATAGGAGTCTTTTAGTCTTGCTTTGTCTGGTCCCTCACCTAGGACCTGTTTCCCATGGATGACCCTACTAGGGGCGTGAAGCCCCAGACAACTTAGCTCCGAGGATCATTGGAACACAAAAACCCATCCACCACAATAAGGTGATGGCTTCCAGGAGGGATACGGTCATCCACACGTCAATCACGCTCACACGCGCATGTCAATCACGCTCATGCCTGCATGTCAATCATGCTCACGCATGCATGTCAATCACGCTCATGCCTGCATCTCAATCATGCTCACGCGTCCATGTCAGTCAGAATTACGCACGCATGTTGATTATGGTCACGTGAATAGTTTCAATATTAATTTAGGTATGGCCACTTCCTCATTCATTACCTGACCCATTGCGTGGGTTCAGTTCCCACTCAGTGATGGTGTGAAAGTGAGTCTGAATGATTATCCGTCTCGTCAGTATATGTGCCCATTGACTGGCTGGCGACCACTTCAAGGTATAGTCCACCATTTGCCCAAAGTTAGCTTGGATAGGCTCCAACACCCCGTGACCCTGAAAATGATAAGCTATTGAGAGAATGGATGGATGGATTAATACTATCAGTATAGCATGCAACAATGTGAAAAAAAAAAAATCTTCCCTGAAGTGTAATGTGTTTTGTCCTTTTCCTTTCGGGCTGTGCCCAACCGGGCCCGATGGTTGCAGGCGTATATATATATATATATATACACACACACACACACACACACACACACAGTGTATATTATCCCTCCATCCATTTTCTGAGCAGCTTCTCCTCACTAGGGTAGCGGGCGTGCTGGAGCCTATTCGCAGGAGGCGGGGTACACCCTGAACTGGTTGCCAGCCAATCAAGGGCACATACAAACAAACAAGCATTCGCACTCACATTCACACCTACGGGCAATTTAGAGTCTCCAATTCATGCATGTTTTTGGGATGTGGGAGGAAACCGGAGTGCCCGGAGAAAACCCACACAGGCATGGGGAGAACATGTAAACACCACACAGCCGAGGCCGGATTTGAACCCGGGTCCTCAGAACTGTGAGGCGGATGTGCTAACCAGTCTCACACCGTTCCATATACAGTATATATGTGCTGGGAAGCGAGATCGCATGTCGATGGTCAAGCTACTCACTATTATTACTACTTACAGCATAGGCTTTGGAAGTTGAGAGGGGTTTGATTTCACTCTGCACATACTTGCCACCAAGGAGAGGTAACAGTGAGTTGTGGGTTATTAATGCTCCCTTGTCACAAGTTGGCGTCATTACCGGTGAATGTGAGGATTTGTTCCCCAAGCCTTCAGGGTCAGGAACTGGATCTGACGTTTACATGGCAAACAGCGATTCATAGTACCTATACTGTATGTCTTTAGAGTCCCTTGGTAAAGCACTGGAAGGTGGTGGAGGAAGGTGGAAGGAGGTCTTGTTCTTCTGGGAGACTTTCACATTTACAGTATGTTGGCACTGACAGTGTGACCTTTTATTCTGGCTACATAAATCTGGCCAAGTACTGTACCCTTGCCATGATACTGGAAGCTGCATGGGAGCCGACCCAGTTCACATGTACTGTACATTGTGGATTTGGAAGGCATTCGACTAGGGGCACCCCTTGTAGTGTTCTGTTGAGGTGTTCCAGGAGGATGGGACCCAGGGGCTCTCTCTATAAGCCATTCGCTCACTGTATAATCTGAGCATAGGCTTGGACTCTTCCAGAAGTATTGGAAATATTTGTTGTTTCTGCAGCATGTTGAGGCTCGACCATCAAGATAATGCAAGGACCTTGATCATTCAGGACGCAGTCAGAAGAGAGCCACTACTCTTCCACATTGAGAGAAGGCATTTGAGCGTGCCTAGGCATTTATTTCAGAAACCTCCTGAACCCTTACTGGGTGAGATGGTCAGGCATGTGGAACCTGGATGAGAATGTAGGGCAAAACTGGGAAATGGTGGACAGACTCATGTCTCACATCTGGTTTGGGAACATCTCGTAGTCTCGTGGAGGAGGTGGTGAGAGACAGAAAAGTCTCCTTTAGAGTACTCGTACATCATAATGTGCCAGAGCACTAAAATAATAATAATAATAGTAATAATAATAGTAAATAAGTGGTTGTAGCTTTGATTGTGCTTACACAAACCTACAAAATCTACTTAGAAATATATCGTGCAAAGTGAGTATTAACATGCGTAATGTGAAAAGACATGCTTTTTTGAAATTGTTATGTTTTATGGCAACCTTAACCCAGTCTGTAGCCTTTGTAAAACATCCTGCAGCTGTTCATGTTCATGTCCCTAATTGTGTCACTATGTGTTATATCGCATGAGGAAAAGAGAACAGAATGTGAATAAGCACAACAAGATTGAGATGTTTCCTGTAGCTCTTCATGCAGATGTGCTGAGTGTTAGACAAAATAGGCTTGGCGATGAAGAACAGACTAAATAGTCCAATCATGAGATCCAAAAGCAGTCACTGTTCTGTAAATATGTCTTTAAACATGTTGCATATTTTATTCTAACACCACAGCCATGCTTAATGCGCTTTTATTGAATTGTTTTGCAGGACTACCTGTTCTAATAGTTGTTGTGACACTGTCAGCTACAATGAATGAGTACAAGGCCGATGGACACTGCTGGCTCAATCTAAAGACTGGCACAATTTGGTCTTTTGTGGGACCTGTGATATTTGTTTTGGCGGTATGTGGTTCCATTTAATCCCCAAGAATTTATACATCTTTGTGTGTGCACCTGTGTGTGCGTGTGCGTGCGTGCGTGTGCATGCGTGTCTGTTTCATTCTGTGCATGAGTATGTGATATCAGTAATTATTTTGAAATTGTGTGATTATATTTGCTATAGGCTAGATTTCCTTTGTATTGCATGAAAAAGAGGTGTGAGAGTGAAAGATGCCTGCAATAGATATGTATTTGTGGGTGTTCTATGTACTGCTCTAAGGCTCTATGATAATTCTTCGCCTTTGACCCCTAATGCAAAATCTTTTTAGACTGAGCTTCAGAAATTATTAAAGATTAATATAAAAAAAAGTGATCACTGCAGAAGGCACAAAAGATTGTGCAACTGTTGGAGTATTCGTAAGAAGGCAAGCCTTCTCGTGTCTTTCAATGTTTGCTTGAGGCCAAGTGGAGCTATGTAGTCAGTTTTTTTTTTTGAGACGATGCTAATGCTGTCATCCACTTGCAGGTCAATTCACTTGTGTTGTGTCGGGTTGTCATGGTGACTGTTTCCAGCGCCCGTCGTCGTGCTAAGATGCTCAGTCCAAGCGCAGCATAAAAAATGCAGACCTTTGACCTCACCTGGTAAGCTACAATAGAAATGCAATTTCTTCCTGACATTATTTTTCTTGTCCCACTTTTGTGTGCACTATGTGTATGTCTTCCTTCCAGGGAAGAACAAACCCTTAGACACACAAAGATGATGTTTCCTTGTTATTCCCTCAAACTATGTTCAATAGAGACAGTGGAGAGATTAAGAGCTGTGGGAGTTGTTCAACCTTATCATCTTAACACCTGGACCCAGTACAACATACTCTTCGTGTATAACACTTAACGCTAACTGTGTTATTTATGTTAGGGCCAACCAGAAACACACAAACAGTGCCTTAACTTTAAGTTATGAGGTAAAGAGTGAATAGAAAGGTCAAGTTATTGTCAGAATTTAGTGAATGGTCGTTTTTGAAGAAAGTAGCTTTTTGTTAACTTACAATGAAACACTTCTGGATTTAGACACACAAAAGATGTCTTGTGAAATCAAGAAAAATAACAAACTACAATTGGAAACATACACATTTGTGTTTTTTTCCCACGATTGTTATCTCTTTGCACCTATGTTTTAGGCTGCAGGCTATAGAAGCTAAGCAGCAGTTTCATTATGGTTACATGATGACAGTATTATTTGGGGATTTTCACAATATTGTCACAACTTTGCCACAAAGTTTTAGGGGGCTACCTGTGATCCAGTTCTGGCAAGCAAACGGGGGGGGGGGGGAAGAGGCGGAGGAGAGGGGGAACGGGGGCGGACCGCGACCGCGGCCTTCCCGTAACCCGCACCACCGCCACACCCCACCGGGGGGGCCCGCAGGCACCATAGCTGGGGAGATCCGCGTAAAGGGCCTGGCGCGCGTCCAGAGTCGCCGCCGCGGCCCGCCTGGCCCCGGAAACCCCTCCGACGGCCCGCCTTCGCGCGCGGGCGAGGATGTTGGGGGGGGGGGGGGATCGGTGGGGGGGGGGGGGGTGGAGGAGGAAGGGGTAGGAGGAGGGTGGTGCGGGCGCAGGCGGGCTGCCGAGGGGTGGCGGCGGGGCTCGGAGAGAGACGTGAGGAGAGGCCGGGGGGAGGTCGAGAGGGGTCGGTGGGAGCTGGGTGGGCCAGGGAGAAAACGAGCGGGGAGGGCGGACCCAACCCGACTTCCTTCCCCAACCCCTAACCCCCCTGTAA